>NW_013562494.1:0-179429 GCF_000835505.1 Exophiala xenobiotica | reverse complement strand
GGAAGCCAGGAAGCCAGGAAGCCAGGAAGCCAGGAAGCCAGGAAGCCAGGAAGCCAGGAAGCCAGGAAGCCAGGAAGCCAGGAAGCCAGAAAGCCAGCGGAGTTCAAAAAAACATCTTGACGACTTAGATAACACTGAATCAATTGGTCTTCCTCTTCCCTTAGAATAATGGCGCCTCTTTGAAGTGCGATGACAAGCTGGATGTGTCTACAGTCAAGCCACGCAAGCGACTATGGAGACACTTTCGATTTTGCCTATCAAACATCGACAGTGACCTACCTGCCAGATTGACAAACGAGGCACGGACCATCCACCTCCAGCGCCCCCCTGCCCCCTGCGTTTCTGACCCCAAGAAATCTCCAACATCGCGGCTAAGGGACGCCTTTAATGGTACGCACGCAGATCTTCCTGCCTGTCACTACAATGCTTCGATTTTTTGGAAGCCTTTATTGAGCTACCCAACACCTCTTTGTGCTCTTCTCCGACCTCGATGTCCTCGACTTGTAGACCTTCCTCTCGCATCAAACACAACCATGCGAGTTGGGGCCCCCTCGGTCTGGCAGTTTCTACGGCGGTTGACCCCGAGTCTTTCTTGTCGGTCTTGATTGTTTGGCTTCTCTGGCCACATAGCAAACATAAGCCGCTAGTTCAGCTCACCGAATTGGAGCTGAAGTACCCTTTACTCTGGACCCATGTGCATATAAGCAATGGAACAGGTGGAGGTGTGTGCACGACGCCCCGAGCTTACGCATTCATAAGAAAATGATTAACAGCTAGCTATTCATTTAATATCACGAAGAGAGCCATTTGAAAGGATATAGACTCGTGGGTGGATTAGAAGGCTGCTTATGTGGCGATTCAGGAGGAGGTCTGCAGCTGGTTTGGAAAGAGTTTTGACGACTCCGTATAATGGATCTGTTGGACTGAGGGGTGCGGGTGGGATTTTCAGCCGGGAACGATGTTTGTAGTCAATAGGCAATGCTGGGTTAAAAGTGCCCGGAATCTTGACGTTCCCCTTGGGCCGGATAGCTGAGTAGACATGGAGGCCACAGTCTTCGCATATATGTTGTGCCTCGCTCAGGGCATCGCTGCTTCGACTGCTGCCGCAGTCGTGTCAGTACCCCCCAGTCAGTTATGGTATGTGTTTCTGTCATGTCCTTTCTGATCTAACTTTAAAAGGGACGGAAATGACGGCCCTTGGTCATCGTTCGGAGTCCAGGTTGGAACACCACCACAGTTCGTTCGCGTACTTCCGTCGTCCTTAGGTTCCAGCCTTTGAGTCATTGCACCGGAGGGCTGCAATATATAGACCGATCCAAGCAACTGCGATGATCTGCGTGGAGGAATATTCGATAAGTCTAGTTCGACAACTTGGACAGAGAAAGGTATATATGGATTGGACCTTTCCATAGTGATAGCCTGGGGCTATTCAGGCAACGGAGACTTTGGTTTTGATAACATCAGCCTAGCCGACCCTGGAAGTAGAGGTGTTACACTCAATGACAGCGTCTTAGCAGCAATTGCAAGCAAAGACTTCTTTATCGGGTCGATAGGACTCAATCCGTGGGGGGTGAACTTTATGGACTACAATGAGCCTGTTCCAGGCATTGTCAATATTCTTCTTGACCAGAAACATATAGCTGGACGATTATGGGGCTATACAGCTGGTGCCCGCTCCTCTCCCACACAAACGTACGGAAGTTTAACGTTCGGTGGCTATGATTCTCACGATTCATTCCAAACGATCTGACAATAACCCGTGGCGAGGACACGAGTCGCGACCGATTGATAGGGGTGCAAACGATCACTTTAGGGACAGACAGCCTGCTACTCGATGGGTTCATGGTCTTGATTGACTCTACGGTAGGCCAACTCTGGCTTCCTACGGCGGTATACGAGCGGTTTGAAGATGTCTTCAGAATAACTTGGGATGAGAGCCTAAATCTCTACCTTGTGAACTCTACACTATATGACCAACTCCAAGCTTAGAATCCAAACATTACTTTCACGATTGGCAACATACCTACGAGCCAACCGATCATCAACATTGTACTGCCTTATGCTGCCTTTAATCTTACGGCATCCTGGCCTTTAACACTTAACGGCTCATTAAGTTACTTTCCGATACGGCGAGCTGTAAATGCCACGCAGTACGTTTTAGGGAGACCATTACTGTAAGAAGTATATGTCATCGTGGACTACGACCGCAACAACTTCTCCGTTTCATAGGCTATATATCCTGATAACGACGTGCCACAGAAGTTGGTGATAATATTTCCCCCGAATGAGGTCTATACAAGCAGCTCCTTAGGGAAAGGTGCTATTGCTGGCATTGTTGTGGCCTATGTCTTTCTCATCGCGGCTGCCGGCCTTGCTACAGTTAAACTCATTCACTAGCGGAAGAGAACTCCTCCATAGATGCAGAATTTGGCTACTACAGAGCAGATAATGACTATTGCTAATCAGGGCTTCCACAAACCCGAGCTTGAAGCTAACTCTTATACCGTCGGAGATCTAAGCGCCTACAATAAACAGAAATTAACTGGCTTTGAGAAAGGTATAGCTGAGATCGACGGGAGCAGCGCTGCAGAGTACCGTCTTTATATACAAACCAACCCGGCAGGCTTCCGCGCCGTGCAAACACCTCTGCTCTAGCCTAGCACCTATGCCGATTTGGGAACAAACGGTAGTGCGGAGGTTACTAGCACGAACCGAGTAGTGGCTGAGACAGAAGGGATTGCCTTACGAGCTGAGCTAGAGAGTACGGATGTGCACGACACCTAGAATACAAGGCACGAATTACCGTAACAAATGGATAGTTTTCAACGATCTACATATAATTCACAACCATACTTCAACAGCTTCGCATCCTCGAAATTTTACTATCCTATTACCCACTAGTATTATATAAGTAAGTACTATTTAAGCAACTATATATCTCCCAAAAATGGGACGTAGTCTAGAGGGACCTATATACCGGCAAGGGATATCGAGTGTCTAGAATAGGAGGTACTTCAACGAGGAGTACGGGTATTGTGTGGTAAGTCCCATAAGGCGCATTAGATATTAATTACTGCCAGCAACGCCAGGCTAGAAGTACGCCAAGTCTCTCTTAAATTTCAATGTCGACCTGACCTTCCGCCCCCGATATTCGAGATAATGTTGCAAAACTCGGTCACTTGATCAAAAACGTATGGTGGGGTCGACTTAGAGGGTATTGGGTCTGGTAGGCACTGATTGTCACTGATTGTCACTCTCTATATCTCGAAAGCGGCTATGGCCCCTCTGTATCTCTTTCAGGCGAGGTAGACTAATGTTCGGGTGAACCGGAAGTAGAATCATGATACCCACCTCCTAATCATAGAACCCAATGTAGATGACGCCAGAGAATATGGCCTGGCCTACCTTTATCGAATGAAATAGGGCATTCAAGCATTTGCACAAGGTTCGACACTAACGCTCCCCTACGCCGTTCCAGATGTAAAGCGTGCGTCAGGCTGAAGCGAGCAAACCACAATCGTAGAAGTCGAGGTCCTTCGACTAGATCATGGCACCGGAGGTGTCCGCCCGAGAGCGCCGTTTTGAAAAAGCATTCTCTGTAAGACATAGCATGCGAACACGGGAAATAGTCAACTAAAGGGTATTTTAGGTTAGGCTAGGTTTAGAATGCGACAACTTTCTCCGGCTCAAGGCTCATGGAGCTCCAATATCTATGGTCCAGCGTGGTTCACTAGTTCTCCATATAGCCTACGGCATCAACAAGCTCTACAGCTACCCCGAATGAAGTAAGCAATGTCCCTTCCGGCCACGTCTAGGCGCTCCTAGCGGCTGCAGACGTATCTGCTAGCTTTTCAGCTAATTAAAAATCTAAAAGCGACAAAATCATAATCAGGCTGTACGGTCTTACAGAATTGAGAGTGTGTCGCATATAGATAACAATTGGTGGACAGGGTCGGATGCAGAACCCTCCCCTTAGTTATCAAAGCTTATCAATAGGCTTTCTTTCAATCGAGGTAGACAGCCACAAGGGAGAATTGAACTGTGTGGGGAAGTATTAAGCTTAACTTAAAATAACTGACTCGCCGGGGCAAGGCATACGGCCCCTGCCCCACGTAATCCACTGATACAGCCCCCAACCCCCGGCCAGCCGGAATACTAGATGGCCAACGAAATGTGGTCCAGATGCTTATTAATGCCGGGGAAAATGTTAATGCTCTAGGAGGACGGCATGGCAATGCACTACAAGCGGCGTCAAGAGTAGAAGGAGCCGAGGTGATTGACCCTGAAATTCAGGTTATTTGAAATCCACAAGCAGCATCGGTCGTACACGGGCATGCAAGAGTATCCAGGCCTGCCGCTCTAAATCAGACTTTGACTGGCGGATAAAATCTTAGCGCTATCGCGACCCCCTTGGTCCGTTCCAACCCAGATATCCGGTGTGGCTTAAGCTCGACCGTTCTGACCCGCTTACAGTCCTAGTCCGAGGGTTATGCCAAATTCAGCTCCGATAAGTTGCTAAAACTGGAAGACGCACCTGTCTAAAGTCGGAGTCTCGTATTCCGCACTTTCAGCTGGATTCGACCTAATGCTTTGCTACTCTTGGCAAACAGAGGGAACCAGTCAAATTATCAGTCGATGTCACTGAAAACGACAGAAAACTCATCACCGTCTGGCCACGGTCGTAATGCATTCCTTTGGACTAGCGAGATCGATATCATTAGTGACCCCTGGCTTCCCCAGTCGAGCTAGGCTGCACGTCACAGATATCCTCCCCCGCAACCTCAACATCCTACCTCGCTTTTGTATAAGAAAACAATTTCGCGCCTGGCTGCCGCTGATCCACACCTTCATTCTCTAGCCACAGCCTGGCTCACTTGCAGATGGCAGGGTCACGGATCGTTTGGATTTTAGCTCTCAGTATCTGGAAGTGTACTGCGCTGGAACACGCCTCGCCAGAGATTCCTCGAGACCTCCAAGAGTACAACCACTTCGCGCTACGAATTGCTGAATATCATGCACTACCTTGGCAGGACTGGGCGAAAGACCACTTCTACCCCCGAGAGGCCTACGAACGTCAGATGGGGTTTTCAGATAACGATGCGGATGACGAGGACGATATGGAACCCACGCGAACTTTGCCGGAGGACAAAGTGAAGCACCTGCTCCCTCGGAGTACGTATACGTTCAGTTGCCCTACTTCTGTACAGTGCATCAACGGCGGCTGCTGTCCTGTAGGCGACTATTGTGCCATCAGAAACGGACAGTATGGTTGCTGTCCCATTGGTTCAGAATGCGACAATATGCCGATCCCCGGTTGCGCAACATCTTGCTTCGGTATCTGCTGTGACCTCGTCAATGGTTTGATCGGGCAGCCAAGTTGCTCACCGACACCGGGACTCGGGGGTCAAGCGTCCGGCTTGTGTATTGGTATCGCCCCTTCCTCCCCTCTCTACACGCCGCCGACCTCTTGTCCTGCGAATCAATTGTAAGCCGATCCTCTTGCCTGTTTTGCAATCGTAAAGTTTGCCCCTCGCGTTATTCCATCAACTTGCTGTCCCATCAGCGCGCCTTATTGGTACTCTCCAAAACTAACATAACTTCCATTCCCCAGTCTTTGCGGCGCCAATTGTTGCTCGAGCAACGCCGGTTTGGTATGCGACAATGTCACCATCCCCGGCTCGCCCTTCTGCAATGTCCCGGCCAACGTCTGTCCCCCCGGTAGCGCAAAAGTCAAACGGGCGGGGTCGACCACGGACGCGTGCCTGGCGACGACTGACACTGCAGCATTTGCAAGTGAAATTTCCCCTACGACATCCGCTACGACAGGCTTGATGACGGTCTCCATGTCGATGACCTCGGCGGGTGCGTCGTCGGGGCCGGCGGGGAGTACACATGGGACGGCTTCAACTACGAGCGGCGGGTCGAGCACTTCTCCCAGCGGTTCGGCGAGTGCTGCACAGTTTACCGGCGGTGCCCGGAGACAGTATCATGTGAATGGAGACATCATTTGGGTTATGATAGGTCTCGGGGTTACATTGGTACTGGGCATAGGAAGCCTTGTGCTCATTGTATGAGAATCTTCGAAAAGAGGACTTCCAGCAAATTGTTGGGCTGACTGGCCGATCGTATCGGCTTCCAACTGGTAAGTGCAGATTGCGATGGGCTACTACGAGAGAGCAAGCAAGAAACTCAAAGATACAGTCCCTTCTAGTTTAGCATAATTACGAGTTTCCATCCCTCAGCATGATAACGCACCTAGGAACAGAAGAACCAGGAGGCCCTAATTAGAACAATGTGACGCCATAATTACATATCAACAGCTGCCGTGGCTTCCCAAAGTTGCGTTAGGGTAGGAGTAGAAGTAGGAGATGAACTAGTCTCAAGTCCGAACGTCCTGGCTCTGGGCGTTCCTTGCATTGAGCCGCGCCTCATAGACGCTGCGGAAAACCGAGCGAACCTTTAGTGGCTTCTGAATGTCTCGAGAACACCACTTCCCCCACACCCTTTTCGCCTACGAGTAACGCTGTCCTAGCTGTTTCCGTCGCATTTTGGAAAGCAGAGAACAAGTGGGCTTAGGTGGAGAGGTGAGGGGTAGCCAGTCATGGCTCGCTAACGACAGCCGTCGCCTAGTCTCATTCGGCGCATTTACGAATATCGCCTAGCAACTCTTACTTCAAGTACCTTAGAGTCCACACTGAGTTCTGATGAGGATTGTCTTTGCAATTCTTTCGTCTCGGATCGCTGCCCAAACGTTGAGAATGCGGCGTCAGGCTCATTGCACCTGCGCCGCCATGACGATCTTACTCGTCCTTGTGGTTTGGTACGTATGCGAGTAACCCTGCGTAACTAGCACTGAATCAGGACTTAGGCTTAGGCCTGCTCCAAAGTTCGCTTCGTACGACTTAATATCCCCGTCAGCCAGATACGCTAGCGACGGGACCGGGATTGATCAGCTAGACAGCAATGTAAATCCCTCGAGCAAAGGAGCGCCACAATACTTTCTAGAGTCATATTCTCACCGAGATAGACGCTTCGCTGGGCCAACACGACTGTCCGACGCGGAACGACAACAGGGGCTCGCAAGGCTTGTCCGGGCCTATCTAGCAAAGATGGATCAATTGGGAATCGCCACCTGGCTGGCTCATGGGACGCTCCTGAGCTGGTATTGGAACCAGCATATTTTCCCGTGGGATGTTGACTGTGACATGCACTTACATTACTCTGGCCTTACATCCTTGGCTCAGTGCTGCAACGGTAGTATTCACATTGTGGACGAAAACAAGTATTTGTTTGATGTGAATGCATACATCCGTGAAAGGAACGGCACCCGGGACAGACGAAACGTGATAGATGCTCGTTGGATAGATCTGGAAACAGGCCTGTATGTCGACATAACGGCTGTATCGATTGCCGAAATTAGTGCAAACAATGAAACATCGGTCAACGTGGTCGAGGCGAAGGACGGCCATCAGTATCTTGAGAGCGATGTCTTCCCGTTAGAACACACCACATTCGAAGATACGGAGGTTCTGGTACCAAAGAACGCAACAAAGGTCTTGATTCGAGAATATGGCCGCAAGGGACTGACGCTCAGATTCTTCAGAGGGTAACGAAGACCAATTCCTTCAGCTTACACAAAGACTAATGGCCAGTAGATATATGTTCAATTATGACGTGAAGGAATGGATTCCGATACCACTTGATAAGACAGTCGTCCCTGTATCCTCGTGGATAGGGTGAGGAGCTCTGTGCTTAAGATTATCGTGCTTGACGGAGGTGGTGGTGAAGTCAGGGTTAGGCGGTCCATCGTAGGTACTTGGTCGTTCTCGAGTGCGGTCATCCTTGATTCCCTAGGAAGCTGTACCTGAAGTAAGAATGCAGAAAGTCCGTGAGTCTAATCACATCGCCATCAAACAAAGTCATTTTTCGAACGGTCAAATGCACTGTTCCCCTGACTGGCGCCCGATGATAGCTGCAGCCTGTTCGGTCTGTTGTCTTCCTTTGCCCATCTCGCCTGTCTCAAGCCAGCGGTTTGAGGTATTGTCCGTCTCCCTCCGCCTTATATTGTTAATAGTGACGAAAGTAGTTGCCCGGGTGAGTTACGACTTTGCTGAATTGATTCTCCTGGACGGCCATGGAGCGAATCTTGCACGTCATATCCCGTAATTGACCTCGGTGAAATTTCCAAACTCGACCGGAAACTACCACCTCTAGCTGCTGCTGAACAGTAGGCTCGTAGCAATCTTCCGGGCGTCCGGATACTTTTCACGAGGACGTAATATTTTGACCATACCCGACGGTGAGCCACTTTCGAATTGGGTTAGTGCGCGCTCGCAGCCTCCAGCCCAAACGAGTCACATCACGAAATCTTCGTTTACGGAGGATTCGTATACTTGGATTTCTTGCTCATCTGTCATCTCCTCCTTATCTTCATAGTAATCATACAGCTTCTGCCTTCCTTCTTCGAGCTTATCTCGTTGAGAAACCTATCAAAGCCAGATTAGAGGAACTAGTTATATGATTTCATTTATAGAGGCCGTATCGCTCGGGAGATTATTACTTATATTATTAAACACCTTATATATAGAATAAGGACACGACATTGGTATCGAAATCAGCTTCGTGCGTAAGGTGTTTGTGAAAATGAGTGCAAGGCAATCGAGCTGAGAGACGGAAATATCCTGCCTGGTGCAACAAGTTATTAATATTTTCATTTCCTTCACGATATGTTCGCTTGCCGTAGCTTGAAGGAATCATTGAACAAGCAGCTGTGGCTTGAAAGCATAACTTGTTCCATTTATCCCTTTCGTGATTTTCTTCATGGATTGATTTCTTGTTAGCCCCGCACCCTCCGGCTGATCCCATCGGCGGGAGTAGGTAATTTCACGCTGACAGGAAGACGCCATGACAGGACAGGACTGGCACGTCCACAATCATGCATTATATCAGTGCTGGCTCCGATAAGTTGGCTAACCGGTGAAGAGATCGGATGAATGACTTGAAGGGTAGAAAGAAAGCTACCGAGCGAATAGTCATGGTGCAGGACGACGGACTTTGTGGGACTGTGGTAAGCACTTGCCAACTTGCGTCTTTGAGTACCAGCGAGCTACTTAAGTATTTTTGCTGCTGATCACGTCCTCTCTACTCTGGCACACCATCTTTCCATATCTCCGCCTATTCGATCTAATGGTCAAAGGACGCGGTCCTGGCTTATACCCAAATTGCCTATATACTCCAAGTACCACACGCCGTCGTCAACATCATGATACCCTATCCGACTTCCAATGTCAGAACTGTGACAAGGTGGCGCCTAAACATCCACAAGCCCAACACAAATGTACTGAGGGTCATCAGTTCGGAGAGACTCCGATACTGCCACATCAGCCGCCTCAGTCTGCAGGTCCCAACAAGTTGAAGCCTTGTTGGTGTACGAGATGGCCCCTTAAATGCAGTAACTCAAGACCTGATTTACCTTGCGGCTCGTATCCAGCCGGAAAAGACCGCATCAGAAATTAAGGAGCATTTTCGCACTGGCCTTGATGATGCTATCCAAATAGAATGGCAGAACACCCTGAATGGGACGACCTAGCCTTATTTGAATACATCAAGTGTGCTGATCGACAACAACAGGTTAAGACTGCTAAAGTATATATCCGTAAGAGAGTGGGACAACGTGGAACAGGTCGTATCCTTACTCTCTCTAGAACACCTCGTCGAGGTAATGCACGGAAACCAGCATATTTTACTATGGCGTATACTACCGCGATACCCAGTAAAGGTACGAAAGAATAGCGGGACTGGTATCGAAAGAATGCTACTTGCTTTGGAGACCTTACAACGGTCAGGGGGGATTATAGGTAGATGGAGGAGTACTACAGACGACTGGGTCAGCAACCCAACGGTAGAATCAAAAGGATTCTGACCAATTCGATCGATTACGCAAAGTAGAACAAGTCTACACCCTTAAGGCGTATCTATAGGATACCGTTACCTATCAGTTACGAGGCACTACGAGTACAACTCAAACTTCCGTATCTATACGAGTCCTAGTTGACTCGAGGGCTACGGAGCAGTACCTTTCGACTGATATTGCTCGTAAGCTATAGGTAGAAATCGTAATCGACTCTTTATTATGTTAGGTTTAAGTTATTGAAATAACAATCTCGTCGGTGGGTCTGAGGAGACGGTGGAGTCAAGAGCATGAGCATCCATGTCGGGCATTAATTGTTCGGTGTGATGATCAAGAGTATCCGCACTACTAGATGCATGTAATGAGGTACGTAGGCTGTAGGGAGGACGGATACTGCAGGCCGAGATGAACAAGTGCCGACGAAGAGGGACACGGAGTTTGTTGGTATGATGGTCACAACGGTGTAGTGCTTTGATCTTCACGCGGCCTGTTTCTGTCGGGTCTGTAGAGCTGCCAGTGACAGATGGATGGATGGATCTGATCAACGAGTGATGAATGCCCAGCCTCGTGTTCGTGTATCTTTGTGTCGCCAGCGACTTGACCAAGCCGAGGTGTTCTTGACGAGACTCCTTGATTTTCTTGCCGGCCGGCAAGAGAAAGATGTTGGACAATAAAGGCGAAGACCCTGCAAGGACGAGAATCGGGAACAGCCGCATCATGCGCTCGATGTTGGCCACCAAGGCATTTTGTCGGCCGGATTTGAGGCCGTCGAAGGACTCTCCGAACGCCAGATCGCCAATCAGGTCGAAGGTTGTGAACGTGTACCATCGCACCATGTTCGTTGACTGGCCCTGGCTCTTCGCAGCGACTCCGTGGAGCTTGTCGATGAGCATGTCCACGTACACGCGGATGAGCGGCTCTTGTTCATCGAGCGCCTTCTTCGAGAACGCCGGCAGCATCGCTCGGCGCAGTCGAAAGTGGTCTCGGGCACTCGATGAGATGATCTCGCTTGGCTGGCCATCCTCGCCCTTGCCCGAACCTGGCGGGGAAATATTTCGGCAGCTCGGCATGGCCGTGGGCGTAGATGTCTTTCCATGCTTGACCAGATGTGAAGGTCAGCTCGTTCGGGGCGATTCGAACCCGGGGGCCGTATCGATTGTGGAAGTCGCGGATCCTGGAAGTCTTGCTGTCCACGAAGTTGTGCGAAGCTTCAGAGAACGGGGAACGCTATCCATAGCTTTGGGCCTTTGAAGTTGCGCAGGGGATGGAAGTAGAGGTTGTAGATGGCCAGCGCAATGCTGGAGATGATGTTTGCGGCTATCAGAACAAGAAGGACATATAGTGGTATTTGCCAGGAGCTTTTAAGCGGGCTCTGGAAGTATATCCCCATGAGTGAGGGTATTCACGGCGCCGGCCAGGGAAATGCGAGATGCGTGACTTTGGAGAGTAGGGATGAGGATCTCGTCAAGGCAAGGCGGACCTGTAACTACAAGTTAAATGGACAATGCAGGGGATGGTGTACTAGTACTAACTTAGGCTACATGATTGCCGTCGAGGGCATCTGGACGATCTAAACGCTATTACTACTACCTGGGCGCTTGAAGCGTGCAGTTATGCATTTTCAGGGGGCGATTGTTTCCACCGTTGAAGTCCTGGTGCAGTCTCCCTGCATGGATGGGGCGTCTTTTGTGGTTTCACTTATGGTTGTGGAGCTGCTCTCGTGTGCGTGTGCGTGTGCGTGTTCGTGTTGTCTTTTCTGGGATGGGACTCGATACGGCCTTGGGGTCCACTTACTAGCGGGTACTGCATGGACTTACTTGTCTCCGGAGGGGGTACTACGAGTGCGCAGTATGGCATGGTAGGGTAGGGGGTGGTGAAGATAAATACTGCTTTTTAGTTCTTGTTCGCATTCTCCTACTCGTACCAGTATATCTCCGAACACGACGAGGCACCAAAATTGAAAAAGGCCCGATTCCCGATAAATTTGTCAATCCGTATCTAAATCTTCTATCATCGCAGTAGGAGATGGGGACGATACCACCTGAAAACCCCGAGTGACGAGGCGCAGGCGCATGTGCAAAGCAAAGCAAAGCCAGGCAAACAATAACATCAACTGTGACTGTCCCTGAAGAGCTGGAGCTGCTTCCTCTCCTCCGCGTGCTCGTGTCTGCCTCCTGGCAAGGAGTCACCCATCCTACCAACCTCCAGTACTGTTCCTTGAGCCCTCCACCCACTGTCCACCCACTACCTCTTTCAGATCTGGGTGTCAAATACTCCGAATCTGCTTCAGCCTTGCGGGAAATACATCGTTGCCTAGATGTCATCTCTAACATCCGACAGGGTCCGCTGCAGAACGACCGGGGATGCTCGGATCTGTAAACTGCAATGGACTGCACGGCCTTGCACAGACACACTCGGTCTCTCGCTCGCCAAGATGGTCGAGGCATATCGACGAAACCTTTTCTTCTGCTCAGGTACCGAGATAGGGCTGGGGCTGGGGCGCCTATTCCTAGGAGAATACGTATCTAGAGTTTCAGTATGCTTTCATGTCTGCACCAGGAGGGGGGCATATAAGCCTGCAAGATCCTGTCAAACGGGGGAATGCTGCCTCACAGATTTCCCACCCAGGCCGGTTCAGCTCAGGTCCAGTCCAGTCCAGTCCAGTTCATAACATTCATTCGTGCAACAGTCCAGACGCACCCACGTTCTCACAACCTGACTCCCAGGAGACGGGATACCAGACAGCCCTAAGACATAATGGCCTTCTTCGACCCCAAACACAAACTCAAGGTCCACATCCTCCAGATTATCCTGATCCATGTTGTCCTGGGCCCCTCCGTGCCGCGGCTATTCATGAAAGGCCAACCAAGAAGCCGCGCAAACACAATCGCTTTGGGCATGGTGAGTCCCAGTCCCAGACCCATTTCGAACACCACCACCACCACCACCTTCCCTCTTCATAGCCTGGATCTGAAGTATTGACCAAGATGTTCTTTTGTTCCGCAGGGGGGCAAATCCATGATCATCATATCCTACCAGATCTTGACAGAGCACTTCGCCAGGTTTCACAAGTGGAGGAGCATCGAGGCTTATGCCATTCTCAACGGCTTGGAAGTCATCTTCTGGGCCGCCGTCGTGTTCCTGGTCATTCAGGCAAACATACAGGTCTGCGTTGGCATCGGCTGCACCCTGAGTTTGATCTGGGTCGGGGTGTCAGTCGTCATAACGTACGTGCTCTCAATTTTTCCCTGACTTTTCAGAAAACTGACGCATGTCCCGCTGCAGCATCGTTGCCGTATACATGGCGATCATCTCGTATGTCCAGTTCCGAGTGTCCCGAATGCACAAGGAGACCCCAAGGCGCGGAGGGTCCTGAGCAGTGGCGAAAATGGTCGGTCGATGGACACGTTTGCGAGTGGACAAAACAAATGAAGCCGAAGGCTGATCGAGATGGTGTGGCATCTTGGGTCTGCGGAGGCTGGAACTCCCTGGAAGGTTGGTTGTACTTGAAAAAGGCTTCTGGTGGTAGGTTCGGCATGATCAAGCGTTGGGTGGCAGAGATGGCGTCAAACAACGGCGTTCTCGATAGTCTTTTATGGTCATGCCTGATGAACTTAGGGGTATAATAGTCGACGACTGTTTGGTTGGATGTATTGGCCGGATAGAATTGGAATGGAAAAGGCGTAGGACGTCATCATCTTGTTCATCGTTCAAAGACAATGACCATACGGCCGTGTAGAAAAGACAGGAAGTCACGCAGTGATAAGGAGGAAGAGGCCAAGATGGGCCTGTTGACCCCTACGGCAGTGCGGGTTCTTGACCAGACAGCTCTTTCGACGTCTAGACGGCTCTAGATAATGACCTGCATTTCTGGTGTTTGCAATTCTCGAATCCTTGTCATCTTGGTGACGACGGTCCTTCCAGGATCACGCCATCGTCCCATACTCGACGTCTTTTGCAAGAATCCAGCACTGACTGCCTGCGCTCTTCGTTTGGCCAGAGTAAAAAAGACAAGGAGTTCCGAGTTGATTCGGCAGCCTTGTACACGGACTTTGCGACCAGCCACAAAAACATGGTGAACAGCGCCACCTTAGGGCCAGGCCGGCCTTATGTCTTGTGTGGGAGACACAACATCCTCAACCAGTGCTATCATCTAAGCAACTCTTCTTTCCAATAGGCTTCGAAGTCGGCCATTGATGCAGCAGCGACGTGACCACAATCCATCACTAACACATCATGATCGACTGTGTGACACTTTCCAAAGCTAATCCGATCAGATGGGTCCAAATCATGACCAGCAACAACATCTACCGCAATGGGCTTCTTTGAAATGGGAGGCTCCCCCGGGCGACTTTTCGGAACCTTATCTCCACGTGGATAGACAATACCGTGCGCTTGCAGCTCCTCCTGGGAAACAGGCTTCTTGGCCAATATTTCCTCGTTGTAAGTATAGACTGGCACACATAAGCTTTAGCCTTGCCGCTGTCTTACAACGATCATGCGTCGTCTAGCGAGTATGTTCTCTCTGTCTCCGCTCATCAATTCTCCCGCCCTCCAAAGGATTGAGAAGTACCTTCCCGGGACGAAAAGTGCTCTGCACGCGCGGACCTAACGACTATCAGGTAGAGCTGTGAGCGAAACTGTGTTATGGGCGCCGAAATCTGGGAGCCTGTTAGGAAGGGCTGTGGTTTTTCCACTGTATGAAGACGTCCCGGGAGTTTCTGCGTGATCATCGCTCGGCTCTGCGTACATTTCGGAGAATTGGTCTCTCAAGGTCTCGTATAGGAAGTTGTATTCTGCTTCGTTCATGTCTAGTGTCGTTCCTTGTTCACGGATTTGTCTGACTGTGGTCCATATGAGGTCATCTTCGTTGGGATTGGAAATATCGGATGCTCTGTGTAGAAGGATCTCTTCCTGCCACGACGACTCGATGAAGTTTTCGGTCTCGAGTTCTTCTCGTAAAAAGTCCAGTGCGACCCAAGTCTCGGCCAGGCCAGCATTGGCAGTGCCGCAAACAACTCTTGGGGAGTTTCCCGCGACGGCTCTTGACGTCTTCATGAGCTCTAGCAGCGGCGCGCGATCCTTATTTTTGGTAAACTGGACGTCTGGCCACAGGTAGTGCTCAACTAGCTTGCATTGGTCGTCAATAGTTAGCTCGAGCCTCTGTACCTTACAGTTCATGATCGAGTCGTAGTGAATAGATAATATCTCAATAGAAACCTGGCGCGAGGATTTATTTTCTCTGGTTTTCTGGGGTCTGAAGTCTATGTTATGAAGGTTAGTGCAACTGTCCGTGTCATAAATCTGGGCAGACGCTACCGTAGGACGTAGGCCCAGCTTCAATTAGTACAGGTAGTTGGTCGCCTTGATCTGCTTCACTCCTGCCTGCAAGGTCTTGTAGAATCATGAGCGGCTTCCGCGTATCCACCGGAAAGTACCGAACGCGTTTGTCTTCTTTAGCCTCTCCCAGGGTGACTACCACCGCACAACTTCCTGAGGTCTGCTGCATAACCATATGCCAGAAGCACGAAACGCATGTATCCGCGGGATATTCTGCGACGACATATTTGCTTTCGGTCCCGGGTTTTGCCAAAACCTTGCCAGGCGACAGGCGATACCTCGGCGTAAGGTCGATGACAGAGAATTCGATATGACCGGAAGAGCTGACATGCTGCTCGAGTGTAGACCTTGGAACATCCGAAAGATGTTCTTTGCGGGCCCGAGGTCGAACAAGAACGTCCCCTCTTTGACCAGGTCGCCATTGAGACGTCTGAGTATTGTGAGACACAATGTGAGTACGGCTTGGACGCTCCAATCCAAGAGCTTGATATGCAAGTGATATCTCTAAGTTTGACGGCGTCAGAGTATGCCAGCGTTTCGGTAGTATCAAACTCACCCTCTCTATTCTTATTCAGCCAATATGGTGTGCTCGCGATGGACCGAGGCTCAACAATCTTCTTGCCATCCTTCGACTCATCGGACGTTGCAGCGTCGAAGGTCTCAAGTAGATTGGTATCGGGAAACAGTAACGGACTGGAACTTCCGAGACCTTGGGGACCTCGGTCGCTCTGGATGGAAGAGATGCTTGGCGCTGTCTGCATACCTCTACTGTCGGCGAAATATGGTTCCTCTTTGAAAGAAAGCTTTGCTGTATCCAGAGTGCCAATGGGCAGAGCATGTTCTTCAAACACCCCTTCCATCGGCTGTGCATCCGACCTGAGCCAAGCAGATATTCTCTCGTGCGCTTCGTTCAGGCCTTGAGGCTCGCAACCGGCCGCACCCCAAGGAAGTGACAGTAGTGCAAATGTGTGGACGTGCTCGGCGATATGATCCCAGTCTGGTGGCCGCGCTTCGGAGGGATGATCTTTACTCGGACCACACAAGGGACAACAAGTTGGCGGGCTTGAGAGCGATAGCAGAGAGCTGTCGAGAAGCGTCTGCATCTGGTCGACTGTGACGAATTCTGCATGATCCTGGAGGTAATGAGCAGATAGGTCTGACTCAGTTCGGTATTCTGGGCTCTCGTCGCATATCAAACAGAACCAACCTTCGGACGCGGAGTGTTCTTCTCCCGCCATGTGATCGATCCACGCCCGGCGGGTGACGAAAGTTGCCTCAGCCCGTGGGCAGTTGTCGGAGATACAAGTGTAAGGGCATATGTCCTCAGCAAGATGTCTTCTGTGAGATAGTCAGTCCATGATGTTCACTGCCCGATGTTGAGACTCTCACAGCCAGCGATGACCCACTGCGATCGCACGATCGAGTGTCTGACAACAGCAAGGACACCTAAAAAATTTCACACCTGGCTGGATTTTGGGTGGGTAGGGGTATCGGATCTTTGAAACAGTCGACGTTATCTGGGAATCTGTTGCTGGCAGCCGTTCCTCTAGTAACTCTGTCACAGTTTCCAGCTTAGTCGCGGTCGAATCATCGGCATATGGTTCTCGGTCCTTCAGCACACCTCTCTTCTGGTCTGGTAAAGTCTGGGGAGGGCCAGTTGGCTGATCAAGATGAATAGTATTGAAATGGCCGACTTCATCTTCTACATCCTGTGCCAGGCCACCTTCTGCTTCTTCGATGAAATGCGGTGAATCCTCTTGAACTTGTGCTTTTGTACGTAAGTTTTGGGCATGCTTTCGCGCGTACAGGAAGCGGTTCCGCCTGCGTAAATTAACATTGATCAACCGGAGCTGGATCGGGGTCAATTGATCGTGAACTTCGACCGTAGTGTCTCCATGCTTCCTCTTCTGAATCTGGATCCAAAATCTAAGAAATGCTTCGAGCTCTGAGTGCTCAGAGAGGTCGAAGCGTGAGTCGGCCTTCTGCAAGCGCTGTTGTCTTTCAGTCCGTCGCACGGCGGCGCCCAGATCGTTAAGTTGGCCGATCACTGAATCGACGCCCATCATAGCATCGACAAGTTGGTCTTTTTCGCATTGAGGATGAGCATCTGGTTCGGACGCCGCACTGGATTGATCGGACCAGGGAGATATAGACCGAGAAGCCCTCGACACTTGGTGCTGTTCGGAGGTCCAGGGCCTCCCTCGACCTTTGCGAGTAGATAGTTGTTGGGCTCCGCGTGCTTTCCAGTAAGGGTGCGTCACAGAAGCATCGGCTGAGGTGATTATGCTCAGCGACTGGCACTCTTCAAGGAATGTTAGCAACATCTCTAGAAGGCGGAGAAAGACGTCGAGGAGTGCAGGCTTTTCACGGAGGCGAGCATCCAGCGAGATTTTGTCCCCATAACCCGCGGTTGCACCAATTCCAGACGCCCACAGATTGAAGTCGGCGAGTCTGTTCTCGGCCCATTCGCGCTCCATCAGGAGCGGGGTTGCGAGGCATTGATTCAGTGAGAGGCGACATCGTTGTGTTGCAGCAGAAATAGTCACAACACCTTGTCCTGGCTTGGATGAACCGCGTGGCATGTCAAAGTATGGGCCTAGACACAAGACGTGTTGATCGGCGTCCAAGACCGACAGTACTGCTCATTTTTGAAGTAGCGATGAGGTGTATAGGGAAGGAGGAGGTTCCCCAGGCTGCCGCAGAAGGTGTTACAGCTAGGTGGCCGGTGAGTGGCACGTGTTTGATGAGGCTGATGAGGCTGGAAGATTTAGCGCGGGGTTGCTCCACAGGGTTTAGCGGGCCGTCGAGCCGCCTCGGGACCCCGCCTGGATGTCAACCTTGTCCCACACTTTGTTCTCTCGATCATCACCTTGAGTTTCTCGCTGCTCAGCCTTTCTTGTCTTACGCAGACACTGTGGTGTCACGTCGAAAACAGGACGGGCACAGAGCCCAGGGCCCCATGGCTAGCAACAGCCTTGATGAGGCAGAACTGCTTCAACTCGCCCCACAAGCTTTACTCGCTGTGGCACGGGTGGCAACCGAGATTGGTGCCAAAAGGAGGGACCGCCATTTTGGAACTCTGGGAGCTGAACTGGCGGTCCTCTCCCAAGACCTGGAGACCTACGACTCCCCTCTGCAAAAGGAGAAGATCAGGAGCAGGATAAGGAAACTCCTAGTGGCGGTCGAACGAGCTTGCGCCGTACGTAGTTCAGTTTTGCCGAGCCTGATGAGGCTATTGTGCTGATGGGCCCTTGTAGTGGCCACGAACAGAGCCCACCCAAGACTTTTCTCTTCTTGAAAGGCTTGGAGGCCTTTCGCAATCCGATCAGCAAACTCTGAGATATGTGGAGCGGGGATTGGTGGCATACGCCTCTGATAAGCAGCTCCAAAGACTCATCCAGCTGATCAAAGGCTTTACCAGTAGCCTGGACAAGGCGCGAAGGGATCAGATTCCGGATTCGACCCCTGCCACAAAGGTTCTTGATAAAGCGCTCTATGATAGCGAGTATCCGAAGCATGTCAAACAGCAGCTTTATCAGACCCTCCGGAAGTATGCAAAGTGCGACTGCCTGGTCGAGGCGAATGACCCAGATGATGTCGGGTGGTATAAGAAGCACATGTCCAACTTGCGTCTGAGGCCTTGCCGAGACCTTGAGGCGGGGGTTGTTTGGTTTGATATGCTGTTCTCATCACAACCAGCAGTGACACCTCTTCTCGAACATCTTGGGTGGCAGCATTTGAAAATCCAAGTCTCCAGGTACGTCAGGTGCGCACCATTTGAGTCTTTCCTGCTCTGAACACAGGCAAGTGAAAAGGAAGGAGGGAAATCAACCCCCCTCTGTTCCCCCAACAATTCCTCGGGTCTTTCTGAGCCAAAGACCACTGCGATCATGGAAACCGAGTTCTGCAGATACCTACAACGCCCTTCTGGCTCGCAGATCTGCCTACGAGTGCACAAAAGCCAGTTGTTGCTGCTTCAGAACTGCCTACCTTTGGAAGCGAAGATACTCCCATACCAGTCCTTGTCGCTTTCGGAAACACTGCAGGTCAGATACATGTCCAATAAGATGAAGGTCATTCTCGCCTACATCATTGCAAGATCTGTGTGGGAATTTTACGATTCGGATTGGATGTCGAGACTCTGGAGCGCCGACGACATTCAGTTTATGCAGGAGCCGCCGCAAGAGAGTGAAAGCGAAACCCTGATATTCATCAATAGACCATATTTATCCGTTCGGTGGGGAACTCCGGAGCATGGTCCCAGCGAGTCTACCGCCAGTATCGGGCAGATCCATCGCTTTCCGAGGATTTTGTCACTAGGCCTGATGATGGTTGAGATTGGCGCTGGAAAGCCCCTCAAAGAACTGTTTGCAAAACATCAGGATAATGTCAACGCGGATTGGCTAGCTGCGCAAGAATTCTTGTCCAAAGCCAAGCCTTGTGATGACTTTGATTACAGAAGATACTGGGACGCTGCCCGAAGTTGTATCTGCAATCAGTTCTTCATCATGGGTTCCGCGTCAAACATCGTGAGCCAGTCATTGACAGATATCGATGGTAGGCGCAGGATGATCCTGGATGAAGTTGTGCGGCCATTGGAAGACCTTCTTGGTGGCACTGGCTGGATAGATGAGCTCAGGACGGTCGAACCGACAAAGTCACTGACCTCCAGGTAAGTTTGATCAGCTCCTTTGCGACATCAAGCAATGCTCATACTTCCAGCAGTTTGCCAATGGAGAAACGACAAGTGTCCACTAATAGTACTAATGCGCAGTCCGACCTAGCAGGCATCTTGGAAAAACACAACGTTAGCCATTCGGCATCTCAACAACGTTCTCGTGGCGGATTGCGCTTCGAGGTTGCAATTGTCTGTGCTCTTCCCCTCGAGGCAGATGCGGTTATCTCATTATTTGACGCGCACTTGGACGAGAATGATGGATTCTGCGGCAAGGCTGCTAAAGATCTTAATGAATACACTGCCGGCCGCATAGGTCGGCACAACATCGTCGTCGTCCACATGCGGGACATGGGTAAGGTCAACGCCGCTAGCGTTGTCCACGGTCTTCGCACAAGTTTCGAGCATATCCAGCTTGCAATAGTCGTGGGCATCTGCGGCGGAGTTCCTTATGACTCACGTAGCAAGGAAGATATCTTCCTGGGAGATGTCATCATAAGTCGCTCACTCATACAATACGACTTTGGAAGGCAGCATACAGGCGACTTTGTCGCCAAGGACAGCCTTCAAGGCGGCTCGGGAGGACAAGCTGTGGAAGTCGGATCCATGCTATCAAAACTGGAAACACAATATCACCGGGATCGATTCGAATTGGACACGGAACACTTCCTAGAGACTCTGCAGCGGAAGTCCAGAAAGGCAAGGTATCTCGGGGCGGAAGCAGACTGTCTATTTAAGTCCTCTGCGTTGCATAAACACCACCAAATAGGATACTGTCCAATGTGCGCATCCTCAAAAGCGACTCGTATCTGCGAAGATGCCGTTGCTGGCAGTTGCGAAGAGATTGGGTGTGTGAGGGACGACTTCGTCAGGCGGATCAGACGTGAAGGGAATCTTCGAAACGACAACGGCCCCCCGAGGCAACACTTTGCACCATCAGTCCATATCGGCAGAATAGGGTCCGGTGACACTGTGATGAAGTCGGCTACGCATAGAGACGAAATTGCTCGCAGACATGGGGTTATCGGGTTTGAGATGGAAGGCGCTGGCATTTGGGACTTCTTCCCAAGCCTGGTCATCAAGGCTGTTTGTGACTACGCCGACAGCCACAAAAACAAAGAGTGGCAAAACTATGCTGCCGCTACAGCTGCAGCTGCCACAAAAGCCTTTCTCAAACAATGGAGGTCGGATATCGAGCCCAGCTCGGAATGAAATAGTATGCACGTTCTTTCAGCTGCCGATGCACTAGCACCACGTCAGGTGGTCACAAAGAAGAGGATGAGCGGCAGTACCTCCGAGCAAATATCCAATACTTGAACAGACACCTTGCAGGTTTCAGCCAGTGAGACGAGAGCAATACGGGTTGGTAGTAGATGTTCAGTGTTCTAGCAACGTAAGCCGTTCCGTCTGGGGGCCAATGAAGATGATCATGCTATTTTCGATATGCATTGCTACGAAAACAACCTGATGCACCTTCTCCGTCACCACAGGCTGTTAGCTTCACCATGAAACGTGAAGATGCTTTCTTACTACATCAGGAGTAGCATTTGTTGCAGTTCGTAGGGCATCTGAGAGTCGAAATGGCACTGTGGCCTTACCAGCCTGGAGTATACATCGGGTTCCACGGCATCGTGTTCCAACTTGATTGATCCATGTTGAAGTTCGGTGTGGCCGGTCCGGGCAAGCCAAGATAGCCCCCCGGAGCCCAATCTGCGAAACCAGGCACGCCTATTGAGCCATAGCCGGCAAAGTCCATCGGTATAGGCAACGAAAGGTCTTCAATGTTTGTGTTCGCAACGCCGCTGGACTGTTCAGTTTCACCGGCTGGAGCATTTGATGCCAGTTGTGCCAATTTGCTTTTGATGTCCGCCACGATCCGGGGTTGGTCCAAAGGCTTGTTCAGTTGTCTTGACGCGGCCTCGCGTGCGTCCCAGGCCTCGAGGACAGTTCCAGAGAAAATCTTGAAAAGCGGGTTGTCTCCCTGTACAACATCCTTGAAGCGGGCGTCGTAGTTGTTGTTCATCGTGTCCCAAGCCTTTTCGGTGTGTTCTTGAACAGGCCGCCTTTTCAGGTCTTGGACGATGTAGACGTACGCAGGGAATGGGAAGTAGTTGTGGACATACCAGACATAGCCCCTGGAAAGAGGTGAAGTCATAATCATCGTATCGCACTCGAGCATGGTCATGGCGTACGAAACAGCAGCATCTCGCTGCATGTCAGTCTGCTGGCCTGACGACCGTGACTGTTCCAAATAGTTCTCGAGAAGACGGTTTCTTGCAAAGTAACCTCGCGTTGTCCAGATCGTCATGAAGTGAAGCGGGTTTTCTGGATTGCAGAGTCCGAGGTACTTGGATTCCATAGCCGTTTCCAGGGCATTCAGCTCGTCATTTTCAAGATCCAGATTGTCATGGGTACCCTTGGCAATGGCCTTCAAAGACGGATTAGTGAAGTCCAGATGAAAGGTACTGTGGCGGATGAATTCTCCAAGTTCGCCGCGCATGACGGCAAAAAGAGCCTCGGTGGGCCGTTCGTGACTTGGTGGCAGAGTTTTCATCTCTGGCCGAATATCGAAATCGTTCAAACTTTGAGGAATTTTGCAGTTCCAGGTAGGATCTAGCATCGTGGTCTTGCCATCGGCCAGCTCGCAAATGCGATGGTCGAAAGTAACCAGCGACCACCATAGTCTTCGGCGCATCTCAGCCTCGAGAGCAGTACATCTGGCATTCATCGTCTCGGTGTGGATACCTAAGCGCTGAGCGATGCGCATCGCAACTCCTAACATCGAGGAAACGGAACGGGGATCGGTGCCGGGTCTGAGCGATAACTAGAACGGTCAGCGGAATATTATGTTGGCCTCACCAAAGGGGCATCTGTACCAGGTAGAGATACAACGCTATTAGACAGTTACGATCGTCGGTCCGTAAAACCTCACACTTCAATAGAGCTTGCTCGCATCCAAACTGATAGCTCTGTAGAAGATCGTCCTTGGGTGATGCAAACAATGTGCGACATTCATCTTCCATGAGACTCAGAACAGAGGTGCAATAAATCCCAAACATAAGCGCTTCCAACGTAGGGCTGATATTCGTGACATCGCTGGCAGCGTCAATGATGCGCGTTTGGAGGGTTGGGGTATGCGTGATTTTGAGTAGAGGGTCGACGTTGTCCAGGTAAATCTGCCAAAGCCTGAAGATCTGAGCCTGTTGCGGGTGTAAGGCGGACAGGTCGACGTTTGCCTTGGGTGAGCCAAAGAGAAAATTATCTTTGCTTTTCGACGCATGAGCCCACGCTTCCTTAAGCACATCCTCACGCACAGGACGGCGGGGATAAGGACCGTCGATATCACCATGTGCAACATCGCTGTGATCGTCAATATGTCTGTCTTCAGGATCCTCGGACTACAGTATCCTCTAATGTCAGATCTTGGATTTCTCAGTAGGCTGAACGTACCCTTTGATGCATGGCATGCCAGAGGTTTCTAGGAGATGATTAGTTCGTCTCGAGGTATAGATACCTGGGAGAGATCCTTACCTAGCCTCGTATACTTTGCCAGACTCAACGCGACTCTTCGTGGCTGACGGGCCGTCTGTCCCAACAATTGATCCTGACGGCGCATCGTCCGGGAAGTCAGCATCTCTGCCGTCCTCGCTACGGGAAGTGTGATCCGCGGCATAAGTGTGCATAGGCTCGAAGTTGATATTGTTCTGACGGAGAAGGCTTTCATACCGCCGAAGGCGGTCCAACAGCTCTCGTTCGGGAAATCTTCGACGCCTTTGGCGCGGGTTTAATGTGGCTTGGACACATTGCGCGCTGTTCTTGACACAATTTGCGCATGGAAATTGGCGGCTGTTTTGTCGTTAGCATTGCGATTATGCTGCGGAATCACCAAGACGGTGCAACACCGACGGGGGCTCCAGCGAGACTCACTCGCATTTAATTTTCCGTTTTTGACATAATACACAAGCAAGCACGCGCTGCGGCGTGATGGTCGCTTGCGAGGAGGCAGTTCCCGAAGGCACGTCGCCTGAAGACCTCGGTTCCGGGGTTGACATGAGAGCGAAGGACGACTTACTGCTGACATGAGAATTCTGGTCTACAACGGACCGCAAATGCAAAGAGAGATGAAGAGATGTCGTGACACGGATTCACAGAGGGTTCGGGCTTTTGTCATGTCCGAGCAAGACCTCAAGGTGATACTGTCTTTGGTTCGATACTACGTAAGTAAGTCCACAGGTCCGCCAGGAGCCAACAGCGAGCCGTGCAAGCCTACCACCACCAACGCAGGTGCCAATCTCGGGTGATTCTACAAACCCGAGGCACCCAGCTGCGGAGTATTCCTCTCTCACAGACTCCGGACGGCAGAAACCTCTCAACCTCCCAACTTCATCGTTCGCGTACACTCGTGGTTCTATAAGATACCCCGTCAAATCGAGATGGCTATAAAAGCAACGTCCTCCCCTGGGCCGGCTCATAGTAGCCAGATATCTCTAGTAAGCCTCGCGTCGTCTCTTCTTCGCCCAAATCTCCCCCAATGTCTTCCACAGATTCAGTACCAGAAGAGCCTCAGCAGCAACGGCCCTCCGACCCAGACGACGAGTATGCAGATGCCGAAAAGAACTATCAACCCAAGACCCTCAAGTTCTGGATCGTCATCCTCAGTGTATACATGTCCATCTTTCTCGTCGCGCTGGATCGAATGATCATTGCAACCGCCATCCCAAGCATCACGAACGAATTCCACTCAATCGAAGACATCGGTTGGTACGGAAGCGCGTACATGATGACATGCGCCATTTTCAATCCGCTTTCTGGCCGCGTATATCGGCTCTATCCAACAAAATGGGTCTTTCTCCTTTGCATCGCCATGTTCGAGGTTGGCTCTGCCATCTGTGGCGCTGCTCCCACCTCCGCTGCGTTGATCGTTGGACGTGCCATTGCGGGTATCGGGGCGGCCGGCATCTTCTCTGGAGGCATCATGATCATGGTGCCGCTTGTACCCCTTCGCAAACGGCCAGTCTTCACAGGATTCTTCGGCATGGCCTTTGGGGTCTCTTCAGTGATTGGACCTTTTCTCGGCGGCACTTTTACCGACAACAGGTAAGTCGACAATGGGAGAAGGAGGAATATGCTCACTGTGCTGACCTATACTAGCAATTTGACTTGGAGGTGGTGCTTCTATATCAACCTGCCTATCGGTGGCTTTGCCATTGCGGCTATACTCCTGTTCCTCCGCCTCGAATCGCCGCCACGCAAGAAACTCTCGCTACTCGACCAACTCAAGGGACTTGATCCCCTCGGATGTTTGTTCTTTATCCCGTCTATGGTCTGCCTCGTTCTGGCACTCCAGTGGGGCGGAACTACCTATCCCTGGTCGGCGCCCAGGATCATCGGCCTCCTCGTCGCCTTCGCCGTCACATTTGTCGTGTTTCTTGTGGTCGAGGTTCTGACGCCGGAAACCGCCATGGCTCCAACCCGCGTCGTTTTGAACCGGTCCGTCGCCGGCAGCATGCTGGTCATGTTGTTAATTGCCGGAGCCACAATGACCATTGTCTACTATCTGGCCATATGGTTCCAAGCGGCCCAAGGCCATTCGGCGATGCAGGCGGGCATTCGAACCATTCCTCTGGTCGTGTCGCTAGTGGTTTTCGGCATCGCTACCGCCGTCTTTACCCAGAAAATCGGCTACTACGTTCCTGCCATGCTGTTGTCATCCCTGTTGTGCGCCGTTGGTGCTGGCATGCTCTCGACCCTCAAGCCGAGCGCTGGCGCCAGCAAATGGATTGGTTATCAGGTGCTTTTTGGCTTGGGTGTCGGCGCCGGGCAGCAGGCCCCTAGTCTGGTCCCCCAGAAAGTCTTGCGGCGCGCGGACGTGCCTCTCGGCACGGCTTTGATGTTCTTTATGCAGATGCTGGGTGGCGCCGTCTTCCTTGCCGTCAGCCAGAACATCTTTGCCAACCAGCTTGTCGACAGCCTTCGTGGCATCGCAGGCCTTGACGCCCAAGCGATCATCAACACCGGTGCCACCGCCCTCCGCAGCATCGTGCCTGCAAGCGAGCTGGGCGTCGTCCTCAATGCTTACAGTTATGCTCTGACTCGGGCCTTCATTTTAGCGGCAGCGTTGAGTGCCTGCATGCTGCTTGCCTCCCTGCTTGTGGAGTGGAAGAGCATCAAGGATGACAATGGCAGCACGTCGAAGGATTCTACGACCGATCCCGAGAAACACCAGGGTTCAGGCACAGTATCAGCTGAACCTGATGAAACTGAGTTCAAGGATGAACCTCAAAAGTAGGAAGTCCTGTTTGTTGAACAAGATTTTTCAGTCGGCCACGGCGTGGCTGATGCCCCTTTAAAAAATTGTCCTGTTTGTATAGTATATAGCCCACTCCAGATAAACTTGTATGAAAGCCGAAAGTACGAAATCGCTTACCATATAAGTTGATGTGTGAGAGAGAGAAATCATGATGCGATTCAGTGTCAGTGAGCTAAGCTCCCGCCCATGATATAAGTTAATGTGGGGTGTGTGGTTCAACAAATGCTATCGCACGACCCTTGGTCACCAGCGGTGATGTCCGTGATAGGATAGGCCCCCAGCTATATCGATCTCGCCCGCTTATCATTTTCTTTTGAAGAAGATTATTATGAACGCCGGAATGACATTTGAGTGACTTCGACTGCGGGCGGATATCGTTGGGTGCCGGTTGTGAAAAAGGCGGAAGAGGAGCACTTCGAGGTATTCGGTGTCGGCGTGCCAGCTTCCTGAGGCCTACACGTCGTCAGCTGGTATGAGCGCCAATCGTGTCTCACTCCTTGAAGTGAGCAAGCACAATCAAGACGATGATGCCTGGATCATCCTGAACGGCGTGGTCTGGGACATGAGCGGCTTTGCGGCCAGACATCCTGGAGGGCGGGACGTGATCGAGGAGTATTTCGGGCAGGACGGAAGCGAAGTTTACAATGGCATCCACAGCCCAGGCATGGCGGAGAAATACCTCGGTCAGAGCAAGAAGGTCGGCCTGGTCGAGGCCGGTGCGCCCAAAACGGGCGACAGTGATGCAGAGGACCATGTGCCTGTGGTGAAACCCGATCTGGACGCGATCATCAGCATCTACGAGTTCGAAAAAGTCGCAGAGACGGCGCTCAGGCCTAAATCGTGGGCGTACATTTCGGGTTCGACGGAGAATGGCCTGACGAAAGCTGCAAACCAGGATTGGTATCAACGTATCTGGTTCCGACCCAGAGTGCTGACGGGCGTGGGCAGAGTCGACATCAGTACCAGCATGTTCGGTCGGAAGTGGGCATCGCCTATTCTCAACTGTCCGTTCTCGTCGGCAATGCTTGCGCACGAAGATGGAGAGCTTGCACTGGCCAGAGGGTTTGATGCATGCGGCAATCCAATGGTGATCCCGACCATGTCATCATATTCCGTCCAGGAGATTGTCGAGGCCTTTCCACGTGGGCATCCTTTCTTCTTTCAGCTGTATGTGCATAGTGACCGTTCGGAAATGGAGAAGCTCCTCGATCAAGTCTGCGAGCTACAGCCGCAAGGCATTCTTGTTACGGCCGATCTTCCGGTCATGTCGAAGCGCGAGGGTTATACCAAATTCCTGGTGAACCAGCGTCAGAAGAAGCCGAAGAAGATTTCCCAGGTGACCTCCGCGCAGAGGCCGGAGGAGTTGGTATCTGTCGACCCCGATTTGACGTGGTCAGATATCGAATGGATCCGGAAACGTACCGGTCTTCCCACATTCGTCAAAGGAATACAGTGCGCGTCGGATGCTCGAAAGGCGCTCGAATGTGGCTGTGCCGGGATATATATCTCGAACCACGGTGGAAGAGCTTTGGATACAGCAGCCCCGTCCATACTCGTGCTGTTGGAAATCCAAGCTACTTGTCCTGAGATCCTTGATAAGCTCGAGGTCTTTATTGATGGAGGCATTCAAAGAGGTACCGACATCCTGAAAGCTATCTGCTTAGGTGCGAGTGCCGTATGCCTGGGAAGGCCGTTCTTCTATTCCCTCGCGTATGGAGAAGAAGGTGTCAAGCACGTAATAAAGAGTAAGTCTTGTCGTTGACATGTTGAACAATCAGCGGCTAACACTTGACAGTTCTCGAAGCCGAGCTCGCGACTGCGATGCAACTCGTGGGCATAACGAGTCTTGAACAGGCACATCCTGGACTGGTCAATACAGGCGAGTTGGAAGCTTTGATCTATCGAGGAGATAATCATCCATGGGCTCGGAAACCTCGAAGAGCCCGACTGTGAAGGACAGGCGATAGATATCTGGATACGTAGACAACAATGGGCATGGTGAGATGTTGAGGTCAAGTGGGTGATTAGTCGCCGATTAGAGTATATTAGCTAGAATAGAGATAGTATTACAGAAGTGGAAAAAGTGTGCTTGGCAATCCGAAAACCACCTACTAAATATTGTAAACATTACAAAATTTCGAGCTCAATCTAATTTCGTTCATCTTCCTTCATGCCTACAACCATAATGCCCGCCATTGTGCAAAAGGCTGCGCAACTCCTACCGGCGGCTACTGCTTTTATGATATTCTTTATTGAGCATGCCGGCGCCGAATGCAGCACAGCAACTTCGACTGCGGCAGCCTACTGGTATTCGTTATCCTCCATTGTACATCGCCCTCAAAATCTTTTGTGATCGCTTCTATCTATGCTAGAGCTGGCCGTTTCATCATATCCCAGAGCGAGCCAGTGTGGACAGGGAAGCTAGAATAGTATCCAGTCTCGATCACGGCCAGACAAAGATCTGGTCGCGAGGCTTCCACCGATCTCTACTGTCGCAGCTCATGATGGGCTTGTGAATTGATTTATGTGGAAACATTCCATGTCCATACCTTAGGTATCCTTTCTTTGCGAGTACATCATGTGGTAACATTTGTTGTACAGTCATCGTAAAGTCCTCATGCTAGTCTATGGAAACACTGTCCTTTTGAAGACCTCGAATCCACGCCCAAACAATGCGTTCTACTGGAACACACCCGCCCTCGTCAATACGGCTCTAAAGTCTTCCATGTTCACTCCTTTCCCTACGCCTTGACCTCCGTTCGCCTCCAATATCATAGCCTTCAAGACATCGTCACTGAGGTCCTCTTTCAGCGTCTTTGCCACTTTCCGTAGCTCCTGCAGTCGAATCACTGGCTCTTGGTTCGGAAGGCCCTGGCCGGGACTGAACAGATTGAATGCTGTTTCAACTTCTTCGTCTTTGGCTTCATCTGTTTTCGACTTCATCTGAATGGCACATAGAGCCAGAAAGTGTGGGTATGTCACGTAGCCTGATGAGTCAGGATCCAGAGTTTCAATGAAGTCCTGCATTTCTGTTTGACTCTTCGGAGCAAGGCCTTGTGCTCTGATGTCGGGTTAGCGATGCCAGGTCTGCCAATTTGCAGTTCTTGTTCAGGATAGACCCTACCTGAGTGCGTCCTTCACCTCGCTCGTCCGGATAACGCCTTCCTTCTCATCTTCGTACCCGTCCACGTCGTCCAGTCGAAACAGATTCCACGCTTCCTTGATTTCTGTTTCTTCTTCGGCCGTGATCTCGTTCTCTTTGGCGAGCTTTGAACGGCGAGGTTTTGGCGCTGAAGCTGGAGCTTTCCCCTTAGACCCGTTGGGTTTGCCTTTTGCAGGCGTCTTGCGTGGTGCCTACGCGGTGTCAGTCTGGAATCCCGCTGAACGACGGGAGTATTTGCAAACCATTTCTACTTGCTTCTAGCAACGGACCGGATGATTGTCACTTTTCAGCATAAGATGTAGACACAAGGCTGTATGCAAGGTGGATTTTTGAGCCACGAGTGGTTGATGGTTGCTGGTTGATGGTTGATGGTTGCCGTAAATGACGCCACATCGAATGAAGGCGAAATGTGGCTGACGTACTTTTGCCGCCTACCACCTAGGTGCCTACTTCACCGAGTCTCTACCCATGTCCACCATGTCCACCATGTCCACCATGTCCATCAAGTCTTGCCTCTTCCCATCTCACATACTACGGTCCATTTCCCTTCCACTTCGTTAGACAATCCGATAGACTCTCCTAAACATCCCTCCCACGTTGCATGACCGTGATGGAAGTCCAGCTCTACGTCTATGATCTGTCTCAGGTACTTCCGTCCACTCCTCGTCAACGCGACTATCATTCTGACAGCCTCTAGGGCCTGGCGAGGCAATACTCCCGCGCTCTGACCGGAGTTCAAATTGACGCAATATACCATACAGCCATCGTACTCAACAATGTGGAATACTTCTTTGGCCAAGGTATTCATAGAAAAGTACCCGGCTCAACGCACCATGGCCGACCTATGCAAATCGTCCCTCTGGGGCAGACAGATCTTCCCCTAGATGTGATCGAGGAATATATCGACTCACTCGAGGACATCTACACTCCAGAATCTTACGACCTTTTTGTCCACAACTGCAACAATTTCAGCCAAGATCTGGCCATGTTCCTGGTCGGGAAAAGCATTCCGGAGGACATACGAAGTCTACCCGAGACGTTCCTTCGAACACCTATCGGACAGATGCTGCGTGGCCAGATTGATCAATCCATGAGGACGATGACACAGGCGCCAGATGCCGTCTCCGGTCGCAATGTCGCAAGAAGTCCACCAGCCGCAAAAGCAGCCATCAAACCAATGACAAATGGCAGAATCACAGCGCCAACAGCTAACGGGACGACTCCACAGATACATGCGACGGCCTTGATCAACGCAGAACCACCTCCGGACACACCGGGCCATGTCTATTACATCTCCTCGCTCTCCGAACTCGACCGTCTCCTCGACGAAGCCCGCCACTCCTGCGCCGTCATCTTCTTCACCTCAGCAACCTGCCCACCTTGTAAAATCGTCTATCCGACATACGATGAACTCGCCGCCGAAGCCGGTACCAGAAGTGGTGCGAAACTGATCAAAATCGACATCTCCGCCTCGCCGTCAGCCCATGCTGTAGCCCAGCGGTACCAAGTGCGCGCCACACCTACGTTCATCACATTTCTCAAGGGCCAAAAACAAGACGAATGGTCCGGCGCCAACCCAGCACAACTACGAGGCAACGTCCGCCTCCTCCTCCAAATGGCCCGCCCACCACAACATCAGCACTCGACATTAAAACTGCCCACGTTCCAGCGCATCATTCAGAAACCCATAACCTACACCCGCACACCACCTCTAGACAAACTCCTCGCAAAGATCGGACCATCTTTCTCCCAACACTCCTACGTACAAGATCTCGTATCCTACATCAAAGCCCGCGATGAAAAGGGCATGACCGAAGCACCCCTCCCCAACCTTCACGCGTTCAGCGAGCATCTCACCTCCTCGTTCTCAACTCTCCCTCCAGAGACACACTTCGCCGTCATTGACCTGGTGCGCTGTGCGGCCATAGATCCCCGGGTATCAAGTTTCTTGGCCGCGGAACACGAACGCGAGCATGAAACTCTCAAGACCCTCCTCACCCACAAAGGGGACTTCTCAACTGCACCCTACAACATCCAGTCCGTCAGCTTGCAACTGGCATGCAATCTGTTCACTTCCAACGTGTTTCAGGAGCAGCTCTTCCGTGGCCACAGCGCCAGTCCCCCTAGGGAATCCATCGAAACCCTCGCCGCGCAGTGTCTGTTGTCGCCACATCTCAACGCCCGCTCCATGGCCGCCGCGCTGGTGTACAATCTCGCGGCGTACGTGCACAACGCGCGTGTCCACAACGCCCAAACCGAGGCTGACTCTCACGACGACTACGAATCCGCCGCGCCAAGCGACGATCTTTCTGCCGCTCTGCTCGAGAGCATCACCACTTTCTCACAGCTCGCCCCGTCGAGTACGAAAACGGCCACATCCATGAGTAGTGGGGGCACGAGCGGCAGCGGCAGTGGTAATGAGAAAGAGGCTTTTCACGCTCTCCTGCTAGCGCTGGGCATGCTGCTCTACGCGGCGCCGCCGGAGAACATGCTCTGGGACTTGTGTCGGGCCATGGACCTGCGCGAAGTCCTGAAGGATGTGAGATCTTCGAATCTGGCCGTCAAGGACGAGCCGTTGCTGAAGGAAGTTGGGGATGAGTTGCTAGGGAAGGGTGCATTCTGAGTTACTACTTACGGTAAACGCCCAACTTCCCGGTTAGGGTTAGCGAAGGCGTCTGGCAAATCTTGGGTAGTAGATATTAGACCCGTGAACACTGGCAGTTACCTGGTAATATAGAAGCGGAATATCGTAGAGCACAATGTATAGGTATGTATCAATTACTCCTTTACTCTACGGAGTACTCTAGCGTGAGCCCTCTTTTCGTTTCGCCCGCAGAATCATGTCTATCCGTAGGTCGCGTGACTCCTATGCTGGCAGTAGCCTTCCCGATGCCAGCCACTACATTGAAAAAAGCCCCCCAGAGCTTTGCGGCTCGCTCGAACAATGTACAAGAAAGGAAACCGTCATTGGAACGGGTACTCATGCAACAATCTCATTAATCCGACACTCCCAACCACTGCCGGGTTCCAATAACGGCAAACTCGCACCAAGACACCAGCCCAGTTCATTACCCTTGATCTTCTTCGCGATCTTGACTTCTCGATCGATCGGCATCTCATAACCCGTGTGTAAAAGGGCGTTCATAAAGTTCAAGTCAAGGCACCATTCCGGTCGGTCGCGCAGGTCGGCCAGAGCACCTTCGATGCCCGCAAAAGCATCCCAGTGTTCCTCCCCGCCGCAGACTTTCTCGGTCAGATCGTGCAGTTCTTTGAGCGTGAAGGACTCGGGCATTCCGAGATCGTGCGTTCGATCGTAGAAATAGGAGAAGATGTACACGTCTTCGCGGGAAAAGGTCTTCTCCAGAGAAGGCTGATGCACGCCGTTAAACGAGCATGGCGCAATGCTGCATTCCTTGTCCTTGTACAAGAGGCCTTCGGCCAACGCGCGACATTGAGCCGGCAGCGCGTCGACGGGTCCCTCCATGATGACGCTGTGCTCGCCTGCTAGTTCATGGTCCGCCGGCATCGTGACGTCGACCTTTTTCTTGGTGCCGGGTGTAATGCAGGGGTTAGGAATGGGCTTTGACAGCCATTCTCGGGAATTCGGGTTCTGTTTGTGCATGTGATCGAGGACTGAAGCGTGCAGAGCTTTTCGTGCAGACATGAGGCCGTAGCCGAGATGAGAATGTTGATACAGTTCAAATTCACGACCGCCGAACTTGAGGCTGTATTTGTGGTCGCCATCGGCCATTTTAGGTGGCATACCTCCATGCGGACTGTTCTTAAAAGTCGGCTGGAACACAATCTGTGTTGATCCGCCACCAAGGTCGAAGACGGCTGCCGTAGGGGTTTCATCCGGTCCTCCGATCTTGCCTAGTAGATAGTTTGTGGTAATCCATGCGTAGACGCCCTCGTCCTCTCCTTTCATGATTTCAACACCACCGTTATCTTTCGAGACTACTGGGAAAGGATATTGTGTCTCCAGACGGGTGCGGACGGCCTCCAGGATCTTCTTGCTCATCTCATCCCCGAGCAATCGCAGACCTGCGGTCGCTTTCACTGCAACAGGGGTGCATGACTTGTACTCATCCGGCACCGAAGTCATGGCCACCTGCATCAACGGATCCAAGCTCTTTGCTGCTCCCTCAGCGTCCGTCTTATAAGAGCTCAATCCCGACCCTTCTGGTCGCTTCTCCGTCATCTTGAACTCCTCATTTTCGAGTTCCGGCGTAGGCCCGCAATTGTTGAATTTGTACACGTGAATTCTGCTGCCTGTGCTTCCTGCATCGATCATGATGGCATACTGAACAAGCGGTTTGGAAAGATCATGAGGCTTCGTGCACTTCGTGGTCGGCGAATTGCCAGGAGTGTAGATGTTGTTCGTACTCGAGCCATAACTGCTACCGCCAGACAGAAACCAGTACAACAGGACTATTAATGTCAAAACACCCCCCGTTTTGTAGAAGCGTGCTTGTCGACTTTGAGTCATCCACGCGTTTTGTAGAGTCTCCAGGCTGAACGTACGGCCTGTGCCGTTCCCTCTTGTCTGTCGGTCTGATTTCTCAAAGGGATCCCAGGGTGTATTGTCTGCGCTGCCGTTGGCGGAATGTCTCAATGGGAGGCCGCTGGATACGGAGCGACGACGAGGAGAGGAGCCGAATGGAACATATGACCAGATTCCAGATCGATCGGCGGAGTTGGAGGAGGACATGGGTGGGAGAGAGGTTACGCTGAATCTTAGGAAGAGCGAGAGTCTGTAAAGGAGTCGCAGTTGGGGGACACGCAGCCGGAAAAAAGATTCTTTGGGAGTAGTGAGCGAGTCGCCATCTTCCTGGCCTGATCCCTGCGCAGGCTGAAGTGGCACATTGGTTGATTGGCAAGTCGACGCCACAAGATTAGAAGATTAGACTGGGGAAAAGCAATATCTCCAATTCTTCGAAAGAGCAGATTGAATTTCTTCCTTTCGCTTCACCCTGTCGAATCACGCCAATTGTGCAATTGGATGCAGCGGGCATTGGTGCTGGTGAAGCCGTGGGTGCGGCGCGCTGCGCCAGCTGGTCGGCCTCAACTACAGTCAATACCCGCCAATTCTAGAAGGCAATTCGTCACATCTCCATGTCTAGCCATTGATCGCCGACGAGGAGCCGGGAGGGTAAAGATTGTCACCATCGACGACAAGATCGCAGAGACCTTTATTCTTGACGACAAGATCGACTCCTTCTTGGTCAGACAAAAGACCCAGGACAACAAACTCTCCGATCCACAGCTGTTACGAGACTTACTCCTTGAGACCAAACGCTCGAATAACCATGTCCTACAACTGAGCAAACCAGGCGAGGGTGAAGTTGCAATCGTGCAGGTGGTAGATCGGAAGGACCTGGTTAAAAGGATCAATGCGAAAGAGACATCGGCACGGCAGACTCAACTTGCACAAAAAGAGAAGAAACCCAAACAACTCGAGATCAACTGGGCTATTAGTGGTAACGACCTGCAGCTCAAGATGAAGCAGCTGGAGGAGTTTCTGCGCAAGGGCAAGAAGGTCGAACTGCTATTCGCAGCAAAGAGGCATCAAAGAAAGGCAGCGCCTGAGGAGGCCGAGGCATTGCTACAAGCTGTTAGAGAAAAGGTACAGGAGGTCGGAGCTGTAGAAGTTGCTGCAATGGAAGGAGGCTTTCCCCGGCAGGCAACGATGACGATCAAGATTCCATGAAACATTGACAGGACATGCAGTCCACGACGTGCAGACCTAAAGAGGACAGAAATGACAGCCCAAGAGTGCACGATCAGGACACCGCTATTCCGACAGGCTGCAGAAGAACAATCTCCAGCCATCAAGGGCTCTCGCTGGCTCTCCGGGGAACAGAGGGTGGCAGAACCAGAAAGGAACGACACATTGCGTGCTCAAAGAACCCCCCTGGGACACACAATGATCGAGTGCAGGGTCATTCCGCAAGACTCAAGCATATCAGCACCAAGGTCTACTTGCTACAGCAGATGTCAAGGCTTTGCCCAGACCATCTTCACGAAAGCATTGGCAAGCGAAGGTCACAGCTTCCGAATCGTGTTTGCCGGACAAAAATCAGACGGCTGCATGTATCATCAGAGCCTTCTCGTCTTGTATTGTACAGTCATCAATCATTACAGCTTTATAGAATCAGGGAACTCGGCCTCGTTTCAGTCGAATCCCGATGTCCATCCCGGCCCGGGCGAGAAATGAGCATGACTCTGAGAGATGGCACTGTCCGTGTCCACGTTGAATTGAACACTGACCTCCCACTTCTGACCACTACTCCCTGACCCATATCCTCCACTCAGCCTATTTCGGATGATGCTTGTAATGGTTTCCCTCAGCCTCACCAGATTCTCCTCTGTTCCAACGACCCTCAAACGTAGATTTGCCATACCCATCCCGTAATGTGCCTGCCAGAATTTGGCTTGCTCCACACTGTGGACCAGTGGTTGAGCTTCGATGGCCTTAACAACTTCTGCAACGTCGGCCGACTTCGAAGGAAGGGACATGAGCAACATGGCTCCCACATTTCGTCCCAGATGTACACCGAGAAAAAGCATGCTCAGCGCAATGCTCAGGGAGAGGATCTTATCCACCCATTCGTACGTGTGCAAGGACAGCAGAGGAAGCATGAGCATGGTAGCAGAACAGGATAGCGTGAGAAAATGGGACGGATTGCTCAACAGGGATGGCAAGTTCTCCATAGCGGCAAACCTCATCGCCTTGCCAATGCGAGCGTGATTCTGCAACCCAACAGCTGATATCAAGGTAGAGACCAGAGCGAGCAGGGCGGTCAAGTCAATTGTGCCCGTTGTGATACGCTGGTGGCTGTGTGGGTGGTGTGGTTCATGGCCGATACCCTCCAGGGCATGCTTCGCATTGTGCGATATCAAATCGAACCCAAAGAAGATCAACAGGACGGACAAGGCAAATCCGGCAATGACTTCCATGCGCTGCAACCCGAATGGATGTCTGACGCTCGACCTTCCCCAGACCTCAAAATTCGAGAAAATCTCCACAAAGACACACAACAGCGCGCCCAAGGAGTCGTAGAAGATCAGATGTGACAAAGCCTCCATTGCTGCCGAACCGTGAGAGTTCCACGCCGTGTAGCCTGCAACCGCCATGTGACAAATGCTCCAATAGAAACGAATCTTTTGATCTTTGGTCATGCTTGCTCGACACTCCGCAAAAGTAGGGATTGGAAGGGAGTTTGGTAGCGCTAAGGGAGCCCGTTGAGGAGGCTCGAGGAAGATCTGGTGTGAGACGCTGCTGTGTTTGTATTTGTGACCACGTCTTTGCCCAATGTTGGACTTGATGACGGGCGACTTGGCCATGGCCGCTGGCTGGAAGTTGAAGACACCGGATCCATTGGTGCTTTGTTTTAGAGGACTGACGGGAGAAGATAGAGCTCCGCCTAAGGAGGTCATGTTTTCTCGCTCCGCATGCAAAGGCGACAGACTATTGTTGTCGAAGGGTGTCTCTGGATCTGGGACAGGGTGGGAATGAGGAGAGGGTGGCTCTTCAGGCGGAGGGGTGGGAGTGCGAGGAGGAATCGGGATAGGCATGCTGCTTGCCATGGTGTAGAGGCCGCTGACTTGGCAGTTGTAGCAGCGTGGTAGAAAGGAATGTGAGGCCTGTGCCTCTTCACAGACAATGGTCGTTGGTGGCAGATAATGGTCGTCTTGAATGCAGGAGGTCGCGTTTCGCGGAGACAAACGTGGAGGGAGTACGAGGGGAGCGAGTCTCATGGGCCGGCGACTTGTCTCTCTCTTCATAGATATGGGCATTATCCATCTCCATCTCCCTCCATCTCAGCCACCGATCTCATCCTCCATCCTCTTCTCATCATCCCATCGTATCGTCTGACTACTCTGCGATGAGTCGCAAGAGTCTAAAACTCAGTGGATGGAAGGTCCACGGGTTGTTTTGCTCGTGATTCTGCTGCTTTTTATCTTTTTCACTCCTGATCAACCAGCGCGACGACGCTTCCAAGTTGACACGAGCCACATCGAAGAAAAGCGCCTGGCAGAACTCGATGTCTTGACAAACTCATCTTATGGCCATTTCAATCCTCAAACAAACCAATGGCTCAATCTGTCCGGCTTTCGAGAGACGGATGGCTACCGGTGGCAATTGCTACCTCGCGCGCGACAGCTGAGCCAGCAGCAGTATGAAAAGGCCTGGGATGGCATCGATCTCAACGATGCCTTGCCAATCTACGAGACCGTCACTGGTGAAGTCCGTGGCAAATTTTCTCGACTTGACACTGCTCTATCAGCTCCGTCACCTAATCTAACTGCCATCGATCCGGGAAAGGATTATATGGTGGCCAGGTTCGAGCGAAACATTACTGAGAAAGAAGGCGAGCTCAGTCTGACCATCTCTGACTCGAAAGAACGGCATGGCCATGAAGCCTCAGCCATCAAAGCTGATATCTCCATGTGGACGGATTCGTCGCCAGGAAATGGCTGGCAAGCCAGACTCCAAGGAGTTCACTTGCCATCTGGCCAGATCATCATGTCGACATCCAGCTCCAAATTTGATGCGTTGCCAGCTCTGCCTCATTTCGCGCATGATGCGGGCAGTTTCAATGCATCAAGATACGTTATGAACCAGACCATGCACAAACTGTGGGAGAAAATTCTGGAAGATGTATCGGATGGTCTAGCTTTTGCGCCGCAATGCGAGCTAATTGTCTGGTTGCAACCCTTGCCTCACAAATACAAAGGTCTCAATCCTGTTGAGACTCACAACTATCTTCATCAAGTCGAACAAGAGCTCGAGGGCCCTGAGGGCGCGCCGATCGGTCAACCTCCACTTCTCACCTTCTCCGCCACCATCATCTCTCCTGATTGTGGCTACATGCTCACATCTGACACGGTCTCCGGACCAAAGACAGAAAGCTATTGGGCACTTGCGCAGCGGTTGATCTTCTCATTCATCATGGCCCTCGGTATGCAGATAGCTCTCCTCAAACGCCAGATGGAAAAGGCAGCGACACCGTCAACCCGAAGTCGCATTGCATACCAGAGCGTTGTCATTGCTGCTCTTGGAGACGGCTTGTTACTTTTTGTGCTTATTGCGTTGCTTATGGTCGACGAGGCGTCGTTTCTCATGATTGCAAGTGCAGCTTTCATGGCTTGCATCCACGTCGCATTTCTGGAAGTCAAATTTGTCTTTGACATTTGGACAGTCCAGGTCGGCGATCCTCAACGGGCACAGCAGGAAAGACAAACAAGAGCTGTGCCCACCCGAAACCCAACGCCTGCTCCGGTTCCCACACCTGCACCTCCTCCAGCAACAAGTGCAGACGGAACCGTGGGTCTGCCACTTCCTGCCACAGCACCACGACCTGAAGGTGCCACCCCAATCATACTTCCCTCCGACCAGGATACTACAGCCATGGCCGACCTTCCCAGCCCGAGAGCCTCATTTGCAGCCATCTACAGCAGGTTCTACTTCTCTCTCGTCATGTTGATGTTCTTCTCCCTGTGGGCTTTGTCGTGGCCGCGAACCCTCCGCTCCGCCTATGCCAACCTCCTCATCTTCTGCTATTTTTCATTCTGGTGGCCCCAGGTCTACCGAAACACGATGCGCAACTGCCGAAAGGCCCTGAGTTGGGAATACGTCCTCGGATCGAGTATTCTCCGACCACTGCCTATCTTGTACTGGTATTTTGCCGACCATAACATCCTCTCGATCGACACGAGTCCCATGACTGCGGTCATCTTGTTGGGGTGGCTGTGGCTGCAAGTCGCCATCCTCGCCAGCCAACAATTTCTTGGCCCGCGTCTACTTGTTCGAGACTCCTGGTGCCCGCCGGCCTACGATTACCATCCTATTCTGCGCGAAGATGATGTCGAAGCGAACGGCATGTCGATCGGCCTTTTGGCTTCGGCATCTGAAGCCAAGGATAAGGACGACAAGACAAGGAAAGTGTTTGACTGCGCCATTTGCATGAACGAGATTGATGTTCCCGTCATATCAAAGACGGACAGCACGGGAGGAGGGACTGCTTGGCTCGAACAGAGGAACTACATGGTGACTCCGTGTCGGCACATCTTCCATGCAGAGTGTCTGGAAGGCTGGATGAACCTGAGACTCGTCTGTCCGGTATGTCGAGAAGGGTTGCCACCACTGTAGATATAGCCAGCTCGACACTCTTGCAATACTGTCACGTATGTATGGCCATCTAATGAATTATCATTATCTATGATTTGCAACGTTTAATGTAGCGTGTCCCCATCATCTGGCCGGGCTTAACTTAGGACTTCAAAGCCAGATGTTCTTCAGCACGAATTGGCCATCATGTCACAACAGTCAGCTGCGTCTTTTGCCTGAAGTCTCGACTACTGAATCCTGCATTCACGCCTATCGGACCTGAAGGGATCATCCACTGCTGCGTCATTGTATTCCAGTAACTCAAGTCCCTTCTCATCAGATCGAATTTCACCGATTGACTCTCCCCGGGCTGTAACATGATCTTGTCAAAGCCACGCAGCACATTCAGGGGCGTCGGGTCTTCGCCGCGGATCTGCGGCAGTGACAGGTAGACTTGCGGCACTGCAGCGCCGGCGAGTCCGCCTGTGTTTGTGACTGTGACGCTCACAGTGAACAAGACCTCCCAGAGCGACGGGTTGCCACCGGGCACGATTGGATTCGAGGGTGGGAGAGCGCCGACGCTGCCGTTGCCGTTGCCAGCGTGACTCTGGATTTGGATGCCGCTCATGTCAAACGTGGTGTACGACAGGCCGAAGCCGAACTCGAATGCGACGGATTGGTTGTAGTAGTCGAAGTGGCGGTAGTCGATGAGCAGGCCTTCGGTGAAGTTCGACTGCCAGGAATTTGGGTCCTCGGTCTCGACGAGCGTGGTGGAGTTCGTGATGGGCGCGAAATTGTAGTCGCTCGCGTTCAGGGCGATTGTGTAGGGGAGTTTCCCGCTCGGGTTGACGGTCCCGTAGAGGACGTCGACGATCGAGTTGCCGGATTCCTGGCCCGGTAAGTGGGCGGCGAGAATGGCTGTCACGTTGGGATGAGTGGCCCAGGGCATCACGTTCAGACCGGCCGAGTTCGTGATGACGATTGTGTTGTTGCAGTGCGATGCGACCGAGTTGACGACGCCCGTGCTATTCCAGTCGGGCTCGAGGCCGATGCGGTCGTAGCCCTCGGAAGCCCAGGTCTTGAGGAAGACGAGGCAGATTTGCGGGACGGGAAGAATACTGCTGAGGCCGCCCGCGCTGCTGATTAGGGTGTTGTTGAGGATGTATTGGACCAACGTTCCATCTTGGGTGGCGCGGGATTTGATGGCCTCGAGAGGAGAGACGAGGTAGGACATGCGTCCTGTGCCGCTGCCGCCTGCGACAGGGAGGTTGCCATATTCTGTATCACATTAGCGCTGATGGCTATGGCTATGGCTATGGCTACGATAGAATAGAAGGAGCACGGGAGAGAATGTGTCAATGACTTACCATAGCCATATTGGTTCTGAAACGCAGAGCCGGAGAAATACAACCCGTCCACCACATCGCCGGCGTCATTTCCAAAGACACCAAGAGTTTGCGGTGCCGATAGGGGAAGGGTATTGTTGACGTTCTTCAGTAGCACTGTACCGGCGGAGCCTAGCTCGCGGATCAGTTGAGCATGTCCGTCACGGACTTCGACGTTGGCCGCGCCGAGGGTGAATTGATAGTCGTAGGGCGGGAAGTTCGAGTTCAAGGCTGGCTCTTCGCCATCGATCGGAGGATACTGATTCTGTTGCAGGTAGAAATACGGCGTCATGATCCGTCGCACCATGTCGTCGACGCGGGTCTCCGCGACTGAGCCGTTGTTGACCGCCTGCGTTACGTTGCCGCCGAAGAATGACGAGTTCTGATCACCACTGTAGCTGAGAGGGCCTAACGGTCACATTAACAACGAGGAATATCTGGCTGCCATGGAAAGAACGTACCGGGCATATCCATATCGAGTCCTGCATTGATAGAAGCCACTCCGGCGTGAGTACCTCCCCAGTCACTCACAATCCATCCTTGGAAACCGAGCTCTCCTTTCAACAGCCCGTTCTGGGTCTTGGAATTCTGGCAGGCATAAGATCCATTGAGCCGGTTGTAGGAGCACATGATCGAAGCGACACCCGCACGCACGCCATTTGCAAATGGCCACAAGTACAATTCGTGGATCGTTCGGTCATCGATGTTGGAGGAGACTGCTTCGATCGTGACATTGTCCGCGGAGAGGCTCGGATTGCGTTGTGACTCTTGCTCGTAGCCAATGTAATGTTTCAGACAGGCTTGAATGCCGCTTTGCTGCATGCCCGTAATGGTCTGCTCGGCTGCTACGCCTGTGAGGTAAGGATCAGGAGAAAAGCCTTCCCAATTGCGGCCGCCATATGCTGCGCGACCTAACGGTCCAACAACTGGGCCCAGAGCAACGTGGCTGCCTTTGCCCTTGAACTCTCCGCCCATGTACAGGCCTCTCAGGTACATCAAGCTTCTATCCCATGATGCAGCCGTTGTAAGTCCGGCCGGGAAAACTGACGCATAGGTGGCTTGCCGGATCGCTAAAGGACCATCTTGGAGACAAAGACCATCAAACCCGAGTCGAGGAACTGCGCCAATGTTGCCAACACATGGTCCTGACGTGCCAGTCACGAGCTGAGCCTTCTCCTCTAGAGTCAGGTTGGAGACGAATGCCTCAGCCTGCGCGAATGCCGCCTCCCAGCCGGTACCTTGAGTAGGCGGACTCGGATAGAGTGGCGGCGAGGTGCTGTAGTCTTGAGCCAAGGCACGGATGGTCAAGCCTGCAAGCAAGGCTGTCCAGCCAGCGAGGGTGAACATTGTGAACCCAGATTTCGAGGAAAGCTTGAGGGGAAAGGAATGATTTACCGGTTAGGAATATTCTACGTCTTGTACCTCACTCGTGGTGGAGCAAAGTTACCCAGATTCCTCTTTCGTTCAAGTTACCCCCTCATGTCGTTGTGATAGGTCTGCTTCGAGCTTCAAGCTCGGTGAAGCTTTACTGATCGCCATTTGCCGTCCGATCTGATTCGGTAAAAGCTGGCCCGAGAAGAAGAGCTGGGCGCGGAACTGAAGTCGGAGGCTCAAACTTGATCCTGTGGCTTGCCTACTCACGAATTTCAGTAGCTGGCATGGAAGCGATGCAATCAGAGTCCCACGAGGGGAGATAGAGCTGCTTTGTGTCGCCATAGGTAGCCGTGGGAGCCGTGGGAGCTGTTGTTTGATGCAGCAATCCTCCTTGTGTTGCTTGTACAAACGGAAACCCTTCGGATGCAACCTTGGAGAGGAGTCATACCGTATAACCATGCAGCGACATGGATTGGCGCAAGCTGGACTACCCAGCCTTTCACCTTTGTTGACTGTGGTACACGTAGTGACGCAACAACAAGTGAGACAACGAGCTCCAGGAAGACCGATCAGCTGCCGTGATCTTCAATGGAACCCCGCAACTCGCTCTGCCGAACGTGACGATCATCTCGTGAGCAATTCCAATTCCGACCGGGCGCGATGCTACGCCTTGGAATGGCGAATCTGCGTAGCTCTTGTGAAGACGTACCTTCGCGGATCTCCCTGACAATAGTAAACATTGCAAAGTGTATCGCGAGTATCTAGGTAGACAATAAAGCTCGACGTTGGGGCGGCTGATGGCGGCGACCTCCGACAGTGTCTGCCTGTCTCCAACATGACTACGGGCCGTCATCACAATCCGATTGGGTTGTTTGTTTTTTTGCTTCCTTTCTCTGATGTTATTTAGATGAGTTGAGGTTTCTTGTGACAATTCAGCAAGGACTTTGTGCAACATGCCAGTCTTCGAGGATGAGGATGTCGAGGCTATCAAAATCTTACAGCAGCCATGGCGTGGAGAGAAAGTCGCTCAAGTTCGAACAGGCAGGGTCAAACCCGCGTTTGGCATGAAGGAGCCTTCCGCGATTTTCAAACACATAAGGTCAGGACGCATCACTGTAAGCCAACTGGGGTTCGAAGGAGATGAACATGCATACGAGTTCCATGGCGGGCCAGAGAAGGCCTTGCTGCAGTACAGTTCACTGCATTACCTCAGATGGAAGAAAGAACTTCCGCAGAGCGAAGACTTGTTTGGACTCGGTGGGTTTGGTGAGAACATTGTCGCCAAACATGCGAACGAGCGAAACATGTGTATTGGCGACGTCGTCCAGATTGGCTCAGTCATCGCTCAAGTCTGTGAACCACGACAGCCGTGCTACAAGCTGAACCACAGATTTCAGGTCAAGGACATGTCGAAGCGATCTCAAGATCTGTTTCGCACTGGCTGGTTTTATCGCATCCTCAAGGAGGGGACGATCCAGGCTGGCGACGAAATGATATTGCTAGAGCGGCCAAACCCAGATTGGACGGTCGCCAGAGTTCAATACTACCTTTATCATGACTTGAAGAACGAAGAGGTCATGAAAGAGTTGGTCCAGTTGAGAGGGCTAGGTGCAGAGCCCCGGAACATCTTCATCAACAGGTTGAAAAAGCAATTTGAGAACCAGGCCAATCGACTCGAGGGGGTCGCCATGAACATTTGGACCGACTACCGGGTAGTGGAAAAGAAAATCGAAACTCCCAGAATCGCTTCACTTGTCTTCGAGGCCGTCATTCCTTCGGTGTCCCCAGAAGCTGTCCTTCCAGGGTCCCATGTCCGACTACGCCTCGGTGGGAAGCTGGTACGTGCGTACTCAGTTGTAGCAGGAGACTCAAATCGTTTTCACGTCGCCATTGCGCTCAGCGAGACAAGTCGTGGAGGCTCACACTTCATCCATAATAAGGTGCAATACGGCGATATCCTTCCAGTTGGCAAAATCACGTCGAGTTTTCCTCTCTCAGTGGACGCTGATGATCATGTTTTTATCGCCGGTGGGATCGGTATAACGGCTTTCATAGCCTCTGCTCAGCACTGCCGGCGTGCTGGCTACTCATATCACCTGCATTATCTAGTGCGGAACTCGGAGGATGTTGCCCTCAAGGAGTATCTGAAGGACTTTGGCACGAACGTGACAATCTACGATAAATCGGCCGGCCAAATATTCAACATCCAGACTGTCCTGAACCAAGTCAATGATCGAGTACATATATACTGCTGCGGCTCCGAAAAACTCCAGAACGCCGTGACCGACACTGCAAAATCAATAGGAATGGACCCTGCAAACTTGCATTTCGAAAAATTTGAGATTGCGACTTCAGGAGACCCATTCACGGCAGAATTGGCAGACTCAGACAAGACCATAGAGGTTGAAGGAGAAAAGACTCTACTAGACGCGCTGCGGGAAGCTGGAATAGACATTTCATCTTCCTGCGAGGCCGGGAATTGTGGCACCTGTCGGGTAGGGGTAAAGAGCGGGCGAATTGAACACAGAGGCACCGGATTGATGGAAGATGAAAAGTGCTCGACCATGCTGAGCTGTGTGTCTCGGGGGATAGGTACTATTGTGCTAGACTTATGACCTACATTAAAGGAGTGGATAGGTTCTTGATAGACATCTAGACGCCTGACGCTGCAACTCCGTTGCTTTCAGGAGAATCGCTTGGTCACAAAATTCTTGATGATTTTGGCGACCTCCTCAGGTTCTTCCTGCGGACACCAATGTGCTGATTCAATGACATGTTCTTCTAGATCTGGCATCAAGCCTGCCGCTTTCGAAGGCTCGTTGAAGTCGGTGCGGCAGACTGCATCACCGGTACACCCAATGTAGCATACCGGGACTTGGAGCTTGAGGCGTTCTTTCGGGATAGACATATCGGACTCCGATTGGATATTGTTCGCCATGGCCTTGTAGTACTGAACAGGCGCGTCAAAGCCGTCTCGCTGATAGCGTTCCATGAATTCGTTCTTCCACTTGGGATCCTTCGCGTAGGGTTTCAACGGGACATGCTCATCGCCCAAGAGGTAGTTCCGCATAGCGCCGCGGACACAGAACATCTTCTTCATCCAGTCGTCGACGTCGCCATGCAGGACCTCCCAGAACTTCTCAAGGTTCTCGTTGATGATCTTCGCGCCATCTGGAGCAGTGAAGAGCTCCCAGTACGCAAAGCTGGTGTACCCCAAGGTCTGTTCGGCCCACGCATTGGCGGCATCAAGGTCGTAAGGTTGGTATGTAGGTGGTAGGTAGGCGACACTCAGGAGAATCATGCCAACCACGTAATCCGGGTGATGCAGATACATTCGCTGCGCGAGGCCAGAGCCCCAATCGTGTCCAATGACAATGGTTTTCTTGATGTCTTCTGCGTCAAGGATCTCCAGAAAATCGTTGCTCATATCTGAATAGCTGTAGAGAGCGGTATCGGTGGGCTTGGAACTGCCGGCATAGCCAAGCGTGTCGATGGCGAGCATGCGGTATGGGAGGCCTGGAAGTTGATCGATCACGTCGGACCACATGTGCGCGCTGTCTGGGAAGCCATGAATGAAGAACAAGACTGGCTTGGAGGAGTTCGCTTTGGTCTTGTCGGAGATGTAGTAGGTGTAAGTCAATGACCGTTTGACGTCGAGAGTCTTCTTTTTGAGTTGGTTCATCTTTCAATACTGCTAGATGATCCTCTTTGCTGAAGTTAGAGGACAAGATACTCCTCAAGGGTTTATAATACTAGAATCGCTGCCAGAGGTGAGATTGAGGGTTTAGGGCCGCGCGTACAAGCATCGCATCTACTAGTACTGCGTGACTGCACGCCATGCCAACCAAGGCTTACTACATGTATGCATATGCTACTCTTTTGCTCGTTTGGTCTCATCTTAATGCAGAACGCCAGCCCTGTGGTTGTAGGGGCGGGTATCTTGCCTGAGGCCCCCCGCTGGACAGTTGGCGTGAATTGCCAGCAGTTCGAGAATCAGATGGCAATGACATCTATTGTAGTATCGGCGAGTTATTTGGATGGAATGTCTCCGGCGAGGACACGCCTGGACGTCGATATCGTGTGATTAAACGTAAGGGTCTTGTGGGATTAGGACGTCTCGAGGGGAGATGTCAGACAATATACCTGGTACTAGCGTCAGAGGCATTACCGCCGCCGTTGCCAGAGGCCCTATCTTTACAAGGCTTGGCGCTTTGGTAATCACAATCGCTCACGGATCCGGCACGTGACTTCACTTCTCTCGCGCAGTCACGTGCAAGGATCAGTCATCACGTGAATCAAACAACCCTCCAATCTGATGCTTGGCATGTTTGCAGAGCATTGAGCAGCTGCTTCAACTCTAACCATCCGGCACGCGTCCGCATCATGCACGTTTCAAGTCAGCATTCTCATACATTCAAGGACTCATCAAGTGGTGGCCGGTCACTGTAGCTCAGCAGTCGAGCTAGAACATCTTGCGTCAACAACATGTGGAACCCATCCTGAAGGAATCTGCTATGAACGGGTCCAGACATGGCTGCTATGAATCTTCCGAGAGAACTACCCCATTCCCAAACATCGAGGAGGACAGTCAAGAAAAGGAGCAGAAGGATGGAGCAAAATCAAAGAAGCTACGCGACGGACACAAGCGGTCGACTTCTGGTAACATCTTATCACGATTGACGTTCTTGCGGACGAACAGCGACCAAGACAAAAGCGATGTAGCGGACCGCGATGGCTCCGATTTCTCCTCCCACCGTGATCGCGGCGCCATGGCCGATGCACAGGCACATACAAAGCGACCAAAAAGAAAAGGCTCATTGAGGAAGACGGTACTAGGCAAAGGAAGAGACAGGAAGAACTCCGACAAGAAGAGTCCTCTATCCAGTGCCGACTCCCCAACGGCACGCACGCCAGACGAAGAAAAGGGCCCCCAGACACCTCGAGCGAGTCAAGAACTGTCGACCCCCGCGTCCCCCGACTCACCGACGTCGTGGCCTTTTCGCACGCTCTCACGCGTCTCCATTCCCTCCTTGCGCAGCAGCATTGCATCAATCGACCCGGCCTCGTCTGCTGCCTCCATCACAAGTCCGACCTTGCCAACGGATGCATCCACAGACGACGAAGAGCTGATCTTGCCCCGCATGCCGGCCTTACGTCAAATCCCGTCCTCCGCGTCCTCCTTTGGTGATTCATACTTCCCAATACAGGAGCCCATGCGTCGCATGTTCGGCTCTCGTACACGGTCACCACTAGCCACGCAGCCGCAGTCTGTCGCGGGGACACCGCCGGCCGACGATGGCTGGGACTACTCCGAGACCGCGTTCTGGGGCTATGTCATATTGATTGTGACGTGGATTGTCTTCGCGGTGGGCATGGGCTCTTGTTTCGACGTCTGGTCATGGGCTTGGGATGTCGGAGAGACGCCCTATGCCCCGCCGGAATTGGAGGATGATCCCACGTTGCCCATAGTAGGCTACTATCCTGCTTTGCTGGTCTTGACATGCGTCATGGCCTGGGTATGGGTTGTAGTGGCATGGGTGGGCATGAAATATTTCAGACATGCGGATTTCAAAGGTGATGACGGATAGAATTCGATGTCGAAAACAAAGACATGTTGTGAGGTATCGAGCCATGAAACTAGGCGGCCAAGGTATCTGTAATCCAAACGCCTTACTCCTCCTGCTTTCCAATCTTTCCCTGACAACACCGAGACCATACTATTCTTCGCCCCGAGCAACATGTCCAAATTTCTGTGCCAAGGGGTGTCTGTGCTGATTGTTCCTCATCGTGTCGCACGAACAAGTCCTGCAATCATCACTCTTCCTTCTCACTTCCTTCTCCTCAATAGCAGCACGTTCGCTCATTGCATACCTCGAGGTTGACAGGACGTAACATGGGTTTCTATAGTAGGCAGACTAGGCTGTCCGTTCGGCAGATGCAAGTCTTGCATGTTAGACTTCAGCCTATCCAAGTCCTCCTTGACAATGTAGCCACCGTCAGCAGTTTCGACCTCATTCCGCGGAAGAGGCGTGCCTGCCATGGTCGAGGGAGTCGCCGTGCCGCCACCTGGAGCTTTCGCAACCAGGCCCTTTGATCTGGCGTAGCCGGTGGACCGTTCAGTCGAGGGATCAGGGTCGTAGTATTCGTCCTTGATAGGCCGAACGAAAACTGTCTGCTTGCATATCGTGACGATGGTGTTGGTGGGCACAGACAGCCAGTTGTGTCGCTCGAATGTCAAGGGCTCGCTGGCCACAAGCACAACATCAGACGCTTTGTCTCTCCGCTCCATCTTGAACTGTCCTTTGGTTTTGCCCTCTACCCACGCCGTCCCGGAAGAATAGTACAGACTCGCAGCTGCGTCAGTTTTGCTACTGACATAACGTGTGACAATGACGGAGTGACCATCGGTCACGGCAAAGTTCAGCAAACTTCTTGTTTCAACGTCGTCCAGGTGATATTCTGCTGGAACGGCTTTGACGAAGGCATTGATCTTGGCGATGGTCTTTTTCATCGCTCTTCGTAGAAGTCTGGTGTCAAAGCCGTCTTCAGGCTCGGAACTAGGGTCAACCCCTTCGCGTTCGAGGGTGTCGAGAAACAACGCAAATGCCCATTCGGAATCAGTGCCACCTTTGACGCCGAGGAACCATTTGTCGGACAGGCTGTCGGATAGAGGTCGTTTGACATATTTCCACGCTCCAATGTTCCCATTGTGCATCCACATCAGAGTATTGTGCTGGAAGGGATGGCAATTGTTCTCGGCCAGGGAGCCTTCGGTGGTTGCACGGACATGAGCGAAGATCAATCTGGACGCCGTCTTTGGTGCAATTCGTTCAAGATTGACGCAGTTCCATGCTGGAAGGGTCGAGGTGAAGATACATGGATCCGGGCCCATTTCTGGCTCGGTATACCACCCTACGCCAAATCCGTCGCCATTGACTGGTCGTCGACTGTCAAGACGCAATCGGCTGTCATAGGATTGGGTCAGGATGCTGTGTGAGGGTTCTGTGATGAGTTTTGAGAGAATAATCGGCTTGGAGCCCTTGTAAACCTAGGAGTCATCAGTATTGTGGCCGTTCAATGGATTGTACTTGAGCCAACGGACCATGAATCTGCACATGGCTAGGGGGTCCCCTTGAAGGTATGAATGTGAAGACTGATGTGGAAATATTGGTTTCTTGTGTGCTCACTTGAGGACATTATTTTTCGGAAGAGTGAAGCTGGCAAGGCTGAGTACTGGATAGATCGTGGGATTCCTTGAAAGAATTTCTGATATCGAAAGAAGAACGCAATACCATCAACGCCGGCAGACTTGTAACATCAGGAAAAGAGAAAAGAGCAGGCAACAGCTGAGGTTTAAAATGCAACGGTGACACACGCAAGTTTGCTCTCCAGTTCAACAAAGAGGCGTAAATATTCACCGCCATCTAGTCTCTTTGGCCAGCCTGGAGGCATTCCGTGGCATTCCTTGAAATTGCACAACTTCAGTTCTATACTCCGCCGTAGATATTGCTAGGTCTAAGCATACCGCTACCTTGCGCTTCCTTTCACCAACCAGAACGTCATTTCTTCGCCATGCCCTATCCTGCACGTTGTCCAAACATCAAACCACCGATCTCCGTTTCGCCATCTATAAACCAAAACAGGGTCAAATGTTCGATGAAGACCTGTGATGAATGGTAGGCTACTCACTGCGAGGGCCGCACCTTTGCTGCGCCAGCGACCGGCGCGACTTCTACACAACAATGCCTCGACGAGAGCCGGAGGCCTGCTGAGGCCAAATCGACAACTTGCTCAGCGGAACTGGCCACTTGGGTCAAACTCGATTCACAATGTCCCCGCCGTTCGATCCATATCATTTGCCAGGGTACTACCCAAACTCGCCCTCAAAATGGCCCGGTTACCTGCCATGTTCGGTGCAAGCATGCTCGCCGGGCTGGCATACATTCAATATCAGGCAACACAGGCTGGAAACGCCGCCATGGACTTCTTGAAAAGAGCCGGAGAAACAGTATCGGATACGTCTTCAAGTGTGTTTGGGGGGGCGAAGGGAATTGCGGACCAGATAGGTGAGGGTTGGCAACGGACAAAGGACGAGGCACATCTTCCAGAGTGGCTCCAACAACTTTTTGAAAAGAGTGAGGAGTCTGGCGAAGGAGGTTCAGGTCCTGAAGGGCCAAACCACTCCAAGGCGGCTGCAGCAGTCGCTGCGTCTGGTGCTGCACTAGGACTGGAACAATCAGAGGAGCCAGATGAGCGATCAGATCCGGAATCGGCAAGGGATGATCAAATGATGGTCTTGACGCGGAAGATGATTGAGATACGCAGCATTCTGAACACTGTTGGACAAGGTGGTGCCTTGACGTTGCCATCGATAGTGGTCATTGGATCTCAATCATCAGGAAAGAGTTCTGTCTTGGAAGCGATTGTCGGCCATGAGTTCTTACCCAAGGGAACAAACATGGTCACTAGACGGCCCATCGAGCTCACTCTCGTGAACACGCCCGATGCTAAGGCCGAGTATGGCGAGTTTCCTGCTCTGGGCTTGGGAAAGATCACCGATTTCTCTCAAATCCAGCGGACATTGACGGACTTGAACCTGGCCGTCCCTGCCGAACAATGCGTAACGGACGATCCCATACAACTTTCAATCTACTCCCCAAATGTTCCCGACCTCTCCTTGATTGACCTGCCGGGCTATATCCAAGTGTCAGGAAAGGATCAACCTCCCGAATTGAAACAAAAAATTGCCGACCTGTGCGACAAATACATCCAGCCCCCTAATGTGATTCTGGCCATTTCTGCTGCTGATGTCGACCTAGCCAATTCTACGGCGCTCCGCGCTAGTCGGAGAGTCGATCCTCGTGGTGAGAGGACGATAGGCGTGATCACCAAGATGGATTTGGTGGACCCCATACGAGGTGCTGAAATTCTGTCGGATCGAAAATATCCTCTTCGGTTGGGCTACGTCGGTGTCGTGTGCAAGATACCGCAAACCGCCGGATTGTTCTCTCGACCCAATCAGAATGTGACGAGCGCCATCGTCAAGAACGAAAACGCATATTTCTCCGCCCATCCTCTTCAATTTGGACCCCAGTCAGAATTGACAGTCGGCACACCTACGTTACGCCATAAGCTGATGCACGTCCTGGAACAAACAATGGCGTCCAGTCTAGCCACCACACGAGATGCCATCATCCAAGAGTTGGAGGAAGCCACCTACGAATTCAAAGTCCAGTACAATGACAGACCTCTGAGTGCAGAGTCGTACCTGGCCGAGAGCTTGGACAGCTTCAAGCATTCCTTCAAGGAGTTCAGCGAGCAGTTCGGGCGACCACAAGTCCGCGCCTTGCTGAAGGAAATTTTGGACCAGAGAGTGATGGACTTGCTTGCAAAACGATACTGGAACAAACCTATCGAGGATCTGTCAGATGCAGAAACAGAGGTGCACCCATTAGCAGAGTTGCCCAAGGCAGATCTCGACTCATTATACTGGCAACGGAAACTCGACGCGTCGACATCTGAGCTGACCAAACTTGGAGTTGGAAGACTTGCCACTACGGTGGTAGCCACGGAATTACAAAATCAGGTCGACAAACTGCTCGCTTCCTCCACGTTTGCGTCACATCCTTACGCACAGCGGGCCATCGTCGATGCGGCGTCGAGTATCCTGAACGATCGATTCTACAGCACCAGCGACCAAGTGGAGAACTGCATCAAGCCGTTTAAATTCGAAATCGAGGTGGAAGACAACGAATGGGCCAAAGGTCGCCAAAATGTCGGCCGTGTCCTCAAGAACGAGCTCAAAGCCTGCGAAGCCGCACAAAGGCAACTCGAAGACAGCATCGGCAAGAAGAAGCTGAAAGATGTGATGGGCTTCATCGATCGTGTTAGGAAGGGAGACGTTGTTCTAGAAGGTGACGGGTCGGGCGGAGCCGGTGGCTTTTCAGCGGCGCTCTTGCAGAAGGGTAAGTCCCAGATCGCAATGTACACGTCTTGGATTTTGGGTCTAACTAGTTATACAGGTCGAGAAGCCGTCTTCCTCCGCGACCGAGGCGATATCATCAAGATGCGTCTCACGGCTGTCAAGTCCAAGCAATGCGCCAACCTCAAGAACAAATATTATTGTCCGGAGGTGTTTCTCGATGTGGTGGCCGATAAACTGACATCCACGGCGGTGCTCTTCCTCAACGTCGAGCTCCTTTCCGAGTTCTACTACAATTTCCCCCGAGAGTTGGACATCCGACTCGGTCGGCATCTGGACCATGCCGAGATCGAGAGGTTCGCCCGTGAGGATCCCCGAGTCCGCAAGCATCTCGATGTGATCCGACGCAAAGAGATGCTGGAGATGGTTCTGGAGAAGATTGAAAGTCTGCGTCAACTGGAAGGCCGGGCAAAGCAGCATGCCAAAGTACCGCCGGTGGCCAAGGAGAGAGGGAAATGGAGTTTGTTTTGAGTGCTATGAGATACCACGTATAGTTCACTGGCAGCGGGCGTTACGGTGCAGTTGTGTAGACCATGATTGATGGCTTGAATGCTCCTCTCGCATCCTAGCATAGAACCTTTTGGTGTCCCACGCACGCTCATCAATCCGGCTCTTTTCTCGTCTTCTTGTGGCTTGTTGGTTTTATTTCCGGCCTAGGAGCCAGGCGGGCATCGCGACGTTTGAATCCTCAAAGGTATCGCGTGGGACTTCGTTATCCGGGTTCGAGTTCCAGGGAATATGGCCGGTGATCTCCTCGATGGCGCCGTTGACGCCGCCGAGCTTGTCGCCGATCTTGACAACGGAGAAGCGGATCATGCGCGGGTCGAGGCCCAGCAGCCGGCGGACTTCGGTCTGGACTTTGATGCTGCCATCGAATTGCATGACGAAGTAGTGGCCCTGGTGGTGCTGGGTTTGGTGTTTCACGGTCGGCCGGGGCAGGTCGAATTGGCCCCAGTTCTTGATGCCCCGGATCACGCCTCTGTTGTCGACGATCTGTTGGCCGCAGATACGGGCGATTCTGGTAAAAGAAAAACGGTGTCAGCATGATCAGGGCTGCGCTGGTCGCTGGTCGTGAGGGTGGATGGAGGAGACGTACTCTTTCACTTGGGCGAGGTTGCCCGGGCGGACCTGTGAGGGGGATGTTAGCTGCATGGTTTTGAAGAGTGAGGAGAGAGGATGGCAGGCCGTACCACTGCTATCAATTCGTAAAGCATGGCTATGAGAATGGTCTTGATTTTATCATGGCCGGCCAGTTGACATTCGCTAGAAGTTTGGTTGTCGCTACGAGAAAATGTCTAGGACGCAGCCAGAGGTACGGTGAAGCAAAGGATCCGATAAAACTACCAGCAAGCCAGCTCGCCAGCTACCTAGTAGGCTGTTAATGGGTGATGGTTTGAGAGCTCCAAGCCAATGGCTGAAAGGACCGATTAACCATTCCGGGGAAGCTTGACCATGCCGCAACAAAGTGCGCTGCGGCTAAGTCACCGCGCGATCCAGTCCATCGGAGAGGTGCATTTAAATCATTCACCATTTCGATTCCTGAACCTTTTCCTTGCGCACAAGTCTCTAGAAAGGACGCACGATGAGCACCTCAACCATGAGCCGGCTGGTGCCGACTGTTTCAAGACTGGCCGCAACACGAGTCGCCGTCACACGGCCATCACTTGCGCCTCGATTGTGTCGATGGAACAGTGCATCTAAGAGGACATTCTCGTCCCGATCGCCGTGTAAGCATGCGACCGAGGTAGTGGTCGCTGAGCACTTGACTGACGAAACGTGCGCAGTATATGTGAAAAAGTACACGGAAGACCATGAGTGGATTGAACTCGACGCAGAAGGGAAGATTGGTACAAACTCGCCTTGAATCCGTGCTGCTTGCAAGTTTACTGAGTCGGGGTCGTTTTTAGGCACAATCGGAATCACAGAGTACGCTTCCAAAGCTCTCGGCGACGTCGTGTATGTGGAATTGCCCGAGCTAGGATTGGACGTTACAAAGGGCGACACTATCGGCGCGGTCGAGTCGGTTAAGTCGGCGTCAGACATCATGACGCCCGTCTCGGGCACGGTTAAGGACCACAACAAGGTGTTGGAAGAGAAGCCCGGCACGATAAACAAGAGTCCTGAAGGCGATGGTTGGCTGGCTAAGATTGAGGTTAGCGATGCGAGTGAGCTGGACAGCTTGATGAGCAAGGAAGACTATGATGCTTTTGAGAAGGAGTGATAAAGATGCTGTACTTGTGGCGGGGAGGGCGTATTCAGCACGGTGAAGATATCATCTACTCGGTCTGGACGAGTTGACGACCACGGGTCATATCCGACACCCATTAATGAAGCCACAGGTTCCAGGGCCAGAACGTTAGAGCCTCGAAGTTGATGGTTAAATTGCTCTGGCTACAAGAAACAGCTGACTGTCCATGCGATCAGGAGTCATCAATTTGACCTGTACAGCTTCATTCTGTCAATCTTCGAACCGACCAGCAAGTGATACAGAGCGCCCTCAATCCGACAAGCAAGATCCCCTTTAGCGGCCATTTTCGTGCGACCACAATTCTCCATTGATGCAGTTATCCTCCCTCGGCATGAAACCCACTTTCGGTGGTATCCTCGATCCTATGAGCATATTTTGAGGGATGCACCTCGAAGTCTGCCTCGAATCCGTCGTCACTGTCAGCCTCGCCCAGGAAAGCAGCGTTTGTGGCATCCATAGCCTCGTGCCTATCCCCCTCTTCTGCTCTCTGTGCTTCGAATCCGTCGTCCGAGTCTGCTTCTCCCAGGAATGCTGCGTTTCTCACTGCTGACGGGTCTAGAGCTACAAAGCTCTCTCCCGCTTCGACTCTGAGCGCCTGAAGATTCTCATCAGAGTCTGCTTCGCCTAGGAAAGCTGCATTTAGAGCAATAACAGGGTCGACCAGTTCCTGCGTATCCCCTCGCTCCAGCTTGCCCACTTCGAAGCCGTCGTCCGAGTCAGCTTCACCTAGAAAGGCTGCATATTTGGCTTCCTCGAAAGGATTAGGCACCTGGCGAGATTCGTTGATTCCAGGACTGCTGGAAGAGGTAGCCGACGTCGTAAGAGTGGCAGATTTCAGTACACTGATGAAGAACGAGGGCCTGCGAGCATTAGGAAGAGGGACAAATGGCATGCGAGACCTGGTGGTAGCGAGCAGGCCAAGGAGAAGAGGACGCGCTGCCATCGTCAGAATTACTTGGAGACGCTGAGTTTCTAATTGGTGGGAGGTTCAGGTCACATAAGTCGGAAGATTCATGGACGTTGAGGATGATTTCGATGCAGAACTTCTCACTTGACAGTCGAGGAAAGAAGCAGGTATATGTAGGAGGGGTCATTTCCATCACCTGACAGAAGCAGCATATTGATTGGATCCCAGAAGAATCACTTCGTGTGCAATTCGTATACCGCTGCTGTGTGAAAGGATGTTGCGCGTTGTTATGGGTCAGCACTTTGCGGGGAAAGTCACACACCACGATCGCCATCCCTGGCATCCTTGAAGCGATCAGATTTCCAATTGGTGAAGACGCTGAGCTAACCGAGTTCTCAGTACACACAAACCACAGACTTTTGATCCTTGTTAACTACAGCAAAAGGAAGACGATATGTCAATGACCGTTGGCTTCTGCACTGGGGCCAGTTCCATGATCTTCCTCACGAAAGCGAATGACATATTTGGCCGACGTCTGTGACACGATCAGCTCCGATCCTTGACTGAAGGAAAAGAAAATTGATCCGCTCACCTTTTGGAAATTCTGTGCAATATCAGACAGATCCTCGAGTCTGGCCATCTGAACTCGAGGCGTTACCACACCTCGCTTGACAAATTCGATGGCGTCCCAGATATCCTTCCTCGTTCCCACGGCAGATCCGATGATGCGAATGTTCTTCGAGATGCCCAGGATTGGATGGAACCTTACCTGCTGATCCGGTGGTGGAATGCCCACACAAACAAGAGCTCCGTATGGGGCGACGAACTCGAGTGCAGCCTCATATGCCCGGCTAGAGTTGGCCATGACCAGCACTGCTGCGGCACCATCTCCAGTCAACTTCTGAATCGCCGCTGCATCAACTTCTTTGGCGTCAAAATACGCTTCAGCACCCAACTCCAGACAGTACTCCCGCTTCGACACGCCCAGGTCAATGGCGATAACTCTGTATCCCATGGCTCTCGCAAACTGAACGCCCAATGCACCGACGCCACCACCAGCTCCTGATATCGCCATCCACTGGCCAGGAACAGCCTCACTGACCTTGATCGCTTTGAACGCAGTGACACCGCCGCACAGGATAGGCGCTACAAATCGATCAGGCACACCTTCCGGGATGCGAATGACATATCTGGACGGCACGACAGCATACTCTGCGAATGTCCCGTCTCTTTTCAAACCGGAGCACAGCATTTCGAGACATCGAGCTTCCCCTCCGGGTGCAAGACAGCAGAAGCATTTCTCACAGATATCGCGGACCCATGCAATACCCACTCGCGAACCGATGTCGATGAATGACGGTGATACTGCAGAGCCCAGCTTCACCACGCGTCCCACACCCTCATGACCAAGAATATCTCGAGTTGGTCCAGAATGGCCCGATGCGAGGTGGAAATCTGAGCCACATACCCCTGATACGGATAGTCGCACGAGCAGATCAGTAGGTCCTATCTCTGGGACGGGTGCTGTTCGTGTTTCAAAATGAAATGCGCCGTCATGTTTCTGGGCCCCTGTCAGCGATTTTGGAAGTCAGCCACTGGGTCAAGAAGTCATTACCACCAGGATAGCGACTTTGTGGCTCTGTGAAATCTCCATCTCGTCTTGTGCTACTGCGGTTGCAGGAAGCCGGTCACCCTCACAATATCAACAGGTTAAGTACCCCGAGGTCGGACCATTCACGTCGTTCCCTATTATAGATGTCGAAGCACGGGTTTTCCAGTCTCTTCTGTCTGGCATAGGGCGGAGCCTTTTGCTCCGGCAGTTCGGTACAAGTACCTCGAGATCTCCCAGCATCGGATGTGGACGATGGGTGGGGTCGAAAACGAGGACGTGGGTGAAGACGTGGGGCACATCATGCACCAGTACTTGAGCTGTTGAGCTGCTTCTCACTTCTGTGTACAACCAACCCTCCTCTTTCCTTTGATCGAACATCCTATGATTGCCAGAAAGTCGTCCTCATGTCTCACAAGGTCCCAATCGGAGTCCTCGGTCCTCCAGCCTCAGACAGAGCTGTGGTACGAGATTGATGGGATCGAACCGGCTGAGACCACCTTGCAGGCGCCAAACGCGGCTGAGTATCTCTGGCTTGTCGTTTTTATGGGTTACATCCTGCTGTTGGCTGCTCAGCCTCAGCCTCATCCCTCCTTGACGCAGCCAAATTTCTTCTGTTTTCTTTCTCCCTCCCCCGCTCTTCTCTTCTTCTCCTTCCAAACAAATCCTGCGACGCGTGTGCTCTGCTGTTCTACCGTTGCCAATATGATTCCTGATTGTCCACGCTCTTAGGTGGGATATCTGTTAAGCCAATACCTCCTGGAAGCGTTTTCACTATTGGCCATCGTAATGGCCTTGGACGCTGCTACATCTGCCGCTGTTGCTGCATTGGTAGTGGCCTGCCTGGCCCTGCTTATAGCCCTTGCTCAAGTGCTTCAACAATATTTCATCACCGGACAGCTCATTCGTCTTTGTGACAGTGTTGTTTTTGGCCCTCTTCCAGGCCAAGGCCGTCGAGTCTGGGAGCTGTCCCAGTTTCGGTTCCGTGTTGTATATTCCATTCCTCAAATCAGCCTCGATACCAGACTTTGGCCGGAGAATCCTCCACATATCAGATCATATGCGATCGGACAACATGAGCTTCCGCCGCTCAGGAGCACGCCAAAGATAACCGGCTACGACAAGACCTCAGAAGACTGGTCACTGCATACGGAAGAGGTAGCCAGGCGTCGCAGATGGCCAGTTATATCCCTGCCTACTCGGAGTCGCCCGCCTCATGCTCGTCATCTCTCATCAACTCGCTCTCGTGTGGGAGAGGCTGCCTGGGTCAAACTCTGTCGGGCAGTGGAAATGCCATGCGGAAGCTCTATGCGCCTCGATCTTGTCGAGCAAGATGCGGACAGATGTCCGCCAGATCTCGTTACGGCTCCGATGCTAGTGTCCATGAGAGATGTTATAGTTATGGGACTAATGGCTGGAATGGAGGTAACTGAGTGTTCATTTGGCCGCAAGTCAGTTTCTATGCAAGGTCATCTAGGTACTATTACAAGTTCCAGTCACCCTGTCCTTGGACCTCTGCTTCACTTCACCCCAAGAATGAATAACGACTTGTCTTTTGGGGCATTTGGAATACGGAAAATGGATGAGCGTGGCAATATTGAAAATCGATGGATGGCGCGTACCTGGGACGTCTGCATGGTGGCACACACATATTACCACGGAGACAAGCGAAGGACGGCACGACGGTTAGATGATCGGTGGATACAAATTCAAGGAAAACGCGCTTACGGCGAGATATCTCGACCAGGTGAACATATACCGCGACACCGGGAGCCATTGCGTGGAGAGAGATCTCGATCGAGTGGAAGTGACAAACAACGGACCACTGAGGAGTCTCCGAGACCTCTGTCGATACATCGTGACCGCAATGGGAACCAAACACCAAGAAGATATCATCAAGATGGAGACTGGGTGATCACAAATCCACGCGAAGAGGATCTTCGACCAGGCCCAAGCAGTCAACAGATGCCGGTGCCAGAAGTTGCCAAGGAAGGCCCAACGAGAAGCAAAGCTCCAGAAACACCTACCTCTGGAGCCAGCGCACAGCCAGAACCACAACCTGTGTCTGGTCCGGACCGCCAACCTACTGTTCAAGAGGTGGAAGATGAAGCAACCGCCTCGGATGCCTCCGATCAATCAGTGGTCATGGAGAAAGATTACCTCGTGGATCCAGAGATGAAAGAGCGTTTACAGACTGCGAAAACTCGGCAGGCCCAGCGAAGTGCAAGAGTCCAAGACATTGAGAACGATAAGCTTCTCGTCGAAGGATCCGTCAACAGAGGGGCGATGGCCCCACCGACCACGCAAGGAATGCTGCTACTGACCCTGCACCCCCATAATGAAGATCAACGGGAGCGAGATGGGCAGCCGCCTGAACCGACAACAGAGGAAGAAGAAGCCCACAGGAGGGAGACTGAACGTCAGAAGCTACGCGAGCAGAGAGATGATGAGAGAGCTGAGCGCAACAAGGCTCGATTCCGAGCCGTCCTTTTCAAGGAGGTCGATCTATTCTGGATCTCTCAGATGAATATATTCCAAGGCTTCTGGGCCACGCCATGGGCGGCTAACGACTCTATGCCTCTGCAGTCTGCACTTGTTGGGGCTGTGACGGTTATCCTTGAAGCGCTCTTGGGATTCCTGGACCAAACCTCTCTGATCTACACGGATCAGAATTACTCATCCTTATCGTCCTGTCGGCAAACGACACATTTCATGTTCGGCGGATTCGCAACTTATCCTGCATATGCCCTCAACGGACGTGGCGGCGTCATCGCGTCCGGGACGTACACTGGAGTCCGCATCCCAGCGTTCCAAACCATCATCCCCGCCGTTGAACTCCTCTACTCGTACGACTGGCAAGTCGATGCTCGCCTTCGCGACCCAGTCCGCTTCTGCGAAGAGCAAAACGTCGAACTCATGCGTCTCGACTCGTGGCTCTCCTATGTCGGCCGGACTCGCGAGATCTTAGACGGCCGGCATAAGTTGTTGAAACAGACGCCGGCGCTCGTCGCGGAAATCTTCGAGGACTTCATTCTCGATTTCCAGAACATCGATCTCTCTGCCAACGAGGGCGGCTTACAAGATATTCAGAGTCTTGTGGCAAATGTAATGGATTTCTTGGCAGATGAGGAACTCAGTGATGCTGAGCAGCTGTACGTGCTGGTTGCACTACTTAGGACCGTCAAGGCTTGTCAATGTATCTTAGCAGGCCCGAGTACTGCTCAGATGCGAGATATTCTACTTATGGATGTGCAGGTACACTTGGTCTGATAATGTAACAAAAAGCAACCACTGGCACTCAGCACTCGGAGCACGATACTCTTGTACAGGGATTCATCTTCGCAAGTACTCGGTAGAGCACTCTTAGCTCACGTGGAAGTCTCAGTATTTGGCCAATTCACTGGTTTCACCTACCATTCACCTCGATGAGAGGTTGGGGAGTTCGTAAAGGGGGCCTCAGCCTTGTGAGCGAGTTTAGGATCACCCCGACTTGTGCCCTGCACGAGCTCGGTCAAGGCATATGGCAGAGAATGTGCGGTGCCGCAAGCAGACGGACTGAGATGATTTGATCTGATGTTGAACTGCCACAACTCAAGGGCAGCGTTGCTTCGTCCTAGTCCGGCGCCTACCAAGCCAGTGTCTACCTCCGGAGTGGTGTCCACGAGATCCGTAGACTTCCAGGAATACCAGGTGTGAACACAAAGAAGCCCTCGCCTCTTACGGCACGATTGTCAGAATGAAGCTGTCCATCGTGCTGCTTTCGGACATCCTGAAGCACCCCACCCATAGTCCGAGGCCATCAGTGACGAGTGCTAACCCTCGGCTGGACACTTCTCCCCTCGATTGCTGTGGAGAGCTTCCAATGGCATCAAAGTCAGAGAGAGCGGGGTATGGAGTACGTACTACTAGTCAGGCCTTGCAGCACCGTTGCGTGATGATTTCCTGAGAGACACTCCGCAGTAGCCGTTCTAGAGCAAAGTTGAGCATCAAGCAGGAACGAAGTAGTGAGCTGAATTTCTACGTTCTAGTATTCTCGGCTTTCTGTCTGGCCTGCCAGGTTTGGAAAAAGCGAGCCAATATTCATTCTCGAGCCAATGTCGAACCGAACAGTATACTTCGTCACCGGCACGACCCAGGTAAGTGCAGAAGCGGCCTATGTAAACTCATCTTCCTTTCGTCTGCTAACGCCGCACCCGTGCCACTTAGGGCCTAGGATACGAATTTGTCCGGCAACTACGAGACCGCCCTGGAGCCATCGTCTTTGCTACGTCTCGCGATCCGGACCGAGCAACTCGCCTATCATCCCTGACCGACAAAGGGAACGTGCATATCGTCAAGATCACCAAGCAGCCCGAATCCGTCGACGAAGCGCTCGCAGTCGCAGAAACAGTCAAAAAGTTAGCGGGCAAAGTCGACGTCGTGATCGCCAACGCCGGCATCATCCATCATGAAACCAGCATCGCGGATTCGCCAATGGACATGTACCAGCAATTCCTCGACGTCAATTTGCTGAACAACATCGCCATCTTCAAGGCCCTTCGACCCTTGATGCTGGAGTCGGCTCGGCAGGGCGGGACTCCTAAATTCGTCGCCGTCAGTACGCAATACGGATCCCTGAGCATGGTCGAGGATCTGCCCGGCCAGTCGTCGGCGTACGCGATTTCCAAAGCCGCGTTGAACATGTTCATCAGGCATGTCGCGTACGAAGAGAAGAAGAACGGCATCGTGGCGTTTCCCATACATCCCGGTGTCGTTGCGACAGAGACAGTGGAGCCACTTGCGAAGAGAATCGGGCTTGCCACGATCGAGCCGGCGGAGAGTATTGAAGGGATGATGAAGATTGTCGATTCGATGACGGTGGAAGACGAGGTTCGTTTGTGGAGATATGACGGCGCTCAGCTTCCATGGTGATATTTTAACGTTGGACATCACAACCATTGAAGCCAGATTGCTCGGTATTTTGGCTCTGATCATCATTGTCTTCTCAAGGGAGGTGTTTGTTGATCACACCTTGTAAACCCATCAAGCCACCTTGACATCCTCCTCTTTGCCTTGTCCATCTTTTCGCTTCATTTCCAGTAGAATCTCCCTCCTCCTCGCCCGGTCGGCCACCGCAGCCCGATCTCCAAAGACGCGATCCATGTCTTCCAGACTGCGCCCTTTCGTCTCCGGCACAAAGAACCACGCCCAGACAAAACTCAACGCGCAGAACACGGCGAAGAAAGTGTACGCTCCGAATCCTCGCGTGTTCTGGATCAACGGCGGCGTGATCAGCCCGATGATGAAGTTGTTCAGCCAGTTGCTGCACGTACTCCACGCCACACCCTTAGCGCGCAGTGAGCTGGGGAAGATCTCAGCGGGCATGGCCCACGGTACTGTTTAAACTCGTCGGTCAGCTTTGAAAGAACCATATACCAGTGGTTGCTTTTTGCCCGGGGACTTGGGTGTCAGAGAACGTACCAGGACCATATGTGCATCCGAAGGCGAGCATGTAAAAGAACAAAAACGCAACGGCGACCCATCCTTGCGTCTGGTGGTCCGTCCAATCGTTGTAGTACAGTCCGACCAGGACGGCAATCACGACGTGCGCGACGGTCATGCATACGCTGCCGATCAGCAGGAGGGGGCGGCGGCCGAATCTGTCCATCGTGTAAAGCGAGGTCGAGACGCCGACGAGCTGGGTCACGTTCAAGACACCGCCTAGGATCAGTTGCATGTTGTAGTCCATACCGAAACTTTTGAACAGCGAGGGGGAATAGTAGATCTGTTTCGGGAGTGTTAGTGAGAAATATGCCTCAACAAGAAGCAGAGTCCGGAGCGGAGTCTTGCATAGCTGTCGCACTTGGATTGGGGAGCTGGAAAAGGAAAACATACCAATGCATTGATACCGACGAATTGCTGGAAGACTGGCATGTCCTATCCGTTAGTACTAGTATAAAAACCAACCACTCCGCTCAGCGCCAGTGTGCAATGTGGTGGACTTACACATCAAGCCCACACCAACCGTCGTTCGCCTCCAACATCCCTGCCGCCAACAGTCGGCGTACGACGCCAGTTCCAGCCTGATGGCCTGCCAGCGACTTCTCTGTCCCACAGCGCCCAGGTTGGGATGCTTCTTCTCGGCGATTTCTTTGTGAAAGGCGACTTCGGCTCGGATGTCGTACCATTCGGCCTGGATTCTGGGATCGTCTACGGGGACCCGTCGCAGCTTGACGAGCGCTTGCAGCGCTTCTTGGTCCCGACCTTTGGACGCCAGCCACCTCGGCGAGAAGGGGATGAAGAGCACCGCAACTCCGAGCAGGATCGCTGGGAAGATCTGCAAAAGGAACGGGAGGCGGTAGGACCAATGGCCGCCGATGTATCGGGTGCCGAATGTCAACCAGTACGCGCAGATGATGCCAAACACGATGGAGAATTCTTCGAGGACAAGCAGCGTGCCTTTGGGTTGTTAGTGGTGCCGATGGACGACAAACTCAAGGTTCAAGCACAGGCATACCTCTGATTTCTGGAGGTGATACCTCGGCGATGTACATGGGGACGACCATACTCAACCTGTCATTGTTGGTAAGTCTGTAGATGTAATGTCAATGCAAAGGACGTACATTCCAACGCCGACACCACCGATCAATCGACCGACAATGAGCATGGCATAATCTGGAGCAGCAGTCTGAAGGATCGAACCGACGATGAAGATACACACGGCCACGCAGATGGAGTATTTGCGCGAGATCTTTTCAGCAATCCAACCCTGATTGAAAGCACCTGATTTCAAATTTATTGAGCACGCAGGCACAACGGGCGTCAAGAGAGCTGATGCGTACCGATACATGCGCCAAGTTGGAGCATGGCCGTCATGAAACCTTTCCAGAAACCTCCGCCACTGGCAGTATCAGACACGCGAGGGAAGCGGTCGGTGAATTGATCCATCACCAAGATGATGGAGATGACTCCTTGATCTGGTGGTGCGTGTCAGCCTCGGCATCGTTGTAGTTTGTGGTTGAAGATAGCTGAAGGTATTACCATATCCGAACAAAAAGCCACCTAGCCGAACGACGAAAGCACAAAGAACCACATATTTGGATTGAAAAGTGCCTCTGAAGCCTATCGGTACGTGCTCTCGAATTAGTCGTTGCTGTTCTCATCCGCTTACATGTCGCCTGTTACCAACCTGGCTTGACATAAGTTTCTCGCAACTCAACCAAAGTGTCGTCGTTGAGGTTGGACCCAACTGTCACGCTATCACTAGGTGACTCGGCCGTCGCGTCTTTGTTCATATTGTGCCGATTTGGAATGTTCCTCGCGCTGAAGGGTTCGTCGTTGGGGTTGGATCCAAGGGTCATGCTATCACGAGGTAACTCGGTTGTCGCGTCTTTGTTCATATTGCTCCGATTTGGCATGGTCGTGGCATTGGCGGGTTGGTTCGTGGCGTACTTTACTTAGCTGGAAGGCTCTGGCGCGGTGTCCGAAAATTTGTGGCCATCAAGGTTGTGTGGGCTGTGTGGTGGAGTTGAAAATTCAACAGCGCTTTTTTTGTCACTATGATACCTTTCTCGTCGAGCACAACGGGCGCTGCCTTTGTCAACAACCTTGTGGATGGAGGATAAGATGGCAGGAAGAGCCGAATTCATGCAATTGCAGGGTCTGCACCGTGCGTGACCGTGTTCACTCGCACTGCTGCACTCCTAAAGGGTTCGATGATCGCCATTCCTCATGCACGACTCGTGGCACAGACCTCAAACATGTAAAAACTGTGCGGTGGTGCTTCTCCACATGATGTGGTGATCGACAGGCGCCGAGGAGACGGTGCAAGATGTTCGTGGATGTTTCTGGGGGTTGATGTTGCATTCAACCACGGACAAGGCTGGCACAAGGCTGGGCACTTCTAGGCGTGCTAACCACTTACCTACTAGGTACTCGTCTTAGGTACCAAGCCTCATTAACTGTTAGGCTAGTAGGTTGAGGCGTTGATCAGAGATCCCTCAAACCACAGACCACAGTAGTGGGACAACATCTCGAAGCACTGGAAATCCGTCTCCGTCATGGCAACATCGACCCTCATCCTGTCCGATTGTCGCACCCTCGCCTACCTCGACTACGAAATCCAAACATCGTCTTCAAGTGATGCATCACCCAGAGCCAGAAATGGGCCAACGATATTCTACTTCCATGGCTTTCCCGGTTCTCGTCTCGAAGGTGACCTCTTGGCCCCTACCGCCAAAAGGCATGGCGCTCGGTTGATCTCAATTGACCGGCCCGGCATGGGTCTCTCCACATTCCAGCCTGATCGCACTCTACTCGACTGGCCGCGAGACGTGCTGGAGCTGGCGGACCACTTGCAAATCCCGGCCTTCTACGTGGTCGGCGCTTCGGGAGGTGCACCATACGTCTTTGCCTGTGTCAAGGCACTTCCAAGGAACCGGCTACTCGGTGCCAGCGTCGTTGCTGGCATCTACCCCCTCAGCCTCGGCACTCAAGGAATGTCTATGGACAACCGAATCCTGCTGTGGACTGCGTCTTCAAAGTGGCTGGGAGGTCTGACCGGACGAATGATGGACTGGGCGTTTGGAGCAGTTGTTCGAGACCACGAACATCCGGAACGTCTGACAGACCTGTTGGTCAAGGGCATGCGGACGAAGCCTGAACCCGATGCAAAATGCTTCGAGAACGAATGGGCCAGAGACAGAATAGTTGAAGCTGCGCGAGAGAGCTTCAGGCAGGATGGAGATTGCGTGGCCTTGGATATCAAGTTGATTGCCAGAGACTGGGGCTTCAACCTGGAAGATCTAAACATCGAAGGGTTCAGAATCTGTCTTTGGCATGGGAAGCGCGATGCTAACGTGCCCGTGTCCATGGCAGAGAAGGCTGCTGCACTGATGAAAGGCGTAGATCTGAGGGTCCTTGAGGATGAGGCTCATCTGAGCATGTCTCTGAATCATCAAGACGAGATTCTAAAGGCTTTACTGGTCGAGGGTTGAAGAGCGGCATATTTTTCGATTTGGGAACAATACGGAGTACGCAAAATCAGTTTTTGTCAGAATATGGGATGCTATTGAGTCTTTGCCGGCATGCAGTCATCGATGATCAACCCGTCGAAAGCATGACTGAGGGCGGAATCGCCTGAGCAGGGTGGCAGAGTGTGAGAACTAATGTTGGAATATATGCATTTTATCGCCTACCACAGTAGGTAGCTCTGGCGTTCCGGCCTCGCACATTCAGCAATGGGCAAAAGCTTTCCTTCCACTGGATACTGTTTCCGTTAGCCCCGGAAGCCTCTACTGTATTATTCGACGAGAAGAAGTGGTAACGAAGTTGTTGTGCCTCGGCAGCCATGGCCTAGAACTGCCAAGGGCAGGAGACGAGAGTCGGAAACAAGGCTAGAATTCTGTCAACATCGGATGGAAGGCTGGCGAATGAGACCCTGCGAGCATGGTATGAGGATGTCTGCCTCAAGTCGGTCGGCATGGGTGCCTCATGTAATCCAACCACCATCACCGCCAATTGCCTTCCGGCAGCCGGAAATCGATACATCTGATCTGTCGGAGTCGGATCCAATTCCACCGGAAATGCCCCGGAAACTTATACGAGCTCGTGCAGGTTAAATGAATGACAACAGGACGAGACCTGCTTCGACGGATGCACAGTAACAAGAGAATTGTGTTTCCAAAAGCATCCGTCTCCTTTCATGACTATCATCGTCTGTCCGCGTTGATGATAGCTTGCGAACAACAAGTGCAACTGTTGGTGAACAAGGCTAGAACGATATCGATCGTGATTGGTCGCGTCTCGTTCACTCAAGATGGGCTCAGTCGGTGATGTGACAACGCAAGCACTTGCCAAACGACATAGGAACAGACGAGCACCTCGAGCTTGCCAGCCTTGTCGCTCTAGAAAGGTCCGCTGTGACGTGACGAAGACGAAGACTACGTGCACCAATTGCAGACTTGACAACAAGGAATGTGTACTTCCAGTCAGCAAAAGGCGGCACCTCGGGGATCGAGTCTTGTGCTCGTCTTTTCTAGAAGCAAGTCACCCGCAGAGTCCGATTTGCGACGTGATTATCGACTTCGCCGACGTCAACAAGGCTCCCACAACGAGCAAAACCCCGATCCCGACACATCGCGACCATGAAGAAATGCGGTTGGGGGTCTTCAGCATCTCAGGGAACGACCTGACCATGCCGCAGACAACGGACATCTTCGGCTCATCAGAGAGCATGGAATCTTGGGTGAACGACTTCCAGTTAGACATGGGCACATATCCATCCCCGCCGTACACAGCAGCGAGTGAACACTACCAGACAGTACTGCCTCCGTATATTGATGCTTTGTCTAAGGACATCTCAATGGAGGACCGAGAGTTCCTCCAGAGCAAAGGAGCTTTCGACCTTCCTGACGCACCAACTCGAGACTTGCTACTCCAGGCATACATCATGTGGGTGCATCCACTCAGCCCCATGCTCGACCTTCAAGGTATCTTGGCTGCAGTCTTCAGTAATGGTAGCAAGGGAAGAGTCAGTCTTCTTGTCTTCCAATCTCTGCTTTTTGCTGCTACCGCTTTCTCAAGCAGCAGCTTGGGGTATGTCGACCAGCGTGCGGCGAGAAAAGCCTTCTATGACCGCGCCAGACTGCTCCATGACTTCGACATCGAATCAGATCGCTTGGCCATCACCCAATCTGCCGTTTTGTTGAGCTTCTGGGAAGGTGACTCTACCGAGGTGCGCGACAGCTACTACTGGGTTGGAATTGCTACTTTGCACGCGGCTAGTCTTGGGTTGAACTCCGACCCAACGCCTGAATCCTTGGAACCAAGTCAGCGGCGAGCATTCAAGCTTACCTTTTGGTCACTGCTTATCAGAGACCGTCTCATAGCGGTGACGCTGAGAAGACCGGTCCAGAACACGGACTCTAGGCTCAAACAGCCCATGTTGCTCATGGAAGATTTCGAACTCGAATCACTTTTTGAGGCGTTGCAAGACACATCGCTGGTTCCAGACTTGAAAAAGGATGACTTGGAAACGCTAGCGAGTTGTTGCATGGCCTTGGGACAACTTTCCGAATACATTGATAAGGTTTTATCATCGCAATATGCGCCTCAGACAGCTCAGGATGCATCCGGACACCGCCCTGCCGTGGTCTCGCTCGTCCCCAGAATGGTTGGGCCGAAACATGTCGACATCAAAACATGCGGCAACGAGCTGCAGACTTGGTATACATATTTGCCCTTTGAGGTTCGCCGATTCCAACCTGGGACTGTAGGCGCGGACGACGAGCATAAGATCGTCCAAGTTCATAAAGCTTTGCTCGAAGGATACTATTCGATGACCCTCATGACAATGTACAGACCCCTACTCACCCCATCGCAACGGCGTCAGATCGATACAAAGATGAGCAATACCGCTGCGAGACTGGTCATGCAGGCAACCAGGTCAAGTACGGACGTCTTCGGCGGACTGTACGCACAAAATCTGATACAATTCCTGCCGGATACCGCCATCGCAGTCTTGGAGCCAGCAGTGGTCACCCATTTGGTGTACAGCATGTCGGAGGATCCAGATGTTCGAGAAATCAGCTTCCAGAAATTTTACCTCTGCTGGCGCATCCTGCTCGAATTCAGAAAATCATATCACATTGCCGACACGACAATAGCCATGTTGAACGCTGCAGCACAGAGACTAAAAGAAAATGTAGGACAGAGTCCATTGCTGTCCGGTGGAAGGGCCCCAACGATGGACAAGACATGTGCATCAGCCAGACCCGGCGCTGAAGTTGTGAATAAAGTTCCTTTCATGGGACTCGTGGATAACAACAAACTTGTGCCTTTTTCGACACCGGAAGATATCATCCTGGATGGTTTACTCAACAATCAGGATGATAATCCCGAAAGTTGTGCGACCGACGAAATCCTCGCGTCTGAGTTCGTGCTGGACAACGACTTCGATCCGCTGCCTTGAGGGAATAGAATGGGGCCTGATTGGTAGCTCTGCTCCAGATGACATAAAAATTAGTCGTAGCTGGCTGGGAGCTTTGGGCGACGAGACAAGGAGATAACCCAGGTCTCAGGTAATTTCGGGCTGCCAGATGAGATCTTCCCATATCCAGGCCTGAGTAGTGTTGTCAAAAGTGTTGGAAGTCCTAATATCTTGTAACGATAACAGCGCATCGCTAAAATTGCCGGTGCAGATATCACGAGGAATTTCTGGCGTGTGTTGATGGAAGATTCCTGAGGTGTCCAGATCCGAAGTCTCATAGTTACTGGACATTGGAGGATCAAAGTCGACCCCTTGAAAACGTTGCTGTCTGGCTTGGTTGACCTTGTTGAGCGATTCATCGACGGACTGGCCTCCGTGGACAGTTTCGGTGGTATTCGTCTTGGCTGAGGCGTCTCCCTCAACCAGCAAAGCCTTCATCTCCTCAGCAAGGATCAGCCGGAGGAGCTCCTCCAGAATAACGCCGCACTGGTCGGAGATCGTTGTTCGGTACTTGTGTAAACTTGGGAGTTTGATTATCTTGCTTACAGCACGTTTCGCTTGGTGGGCTTGGTCGGACAATGGGTCGGAGAGAGCGAAAATGCCGAGTACCACCCCAGCAGTAAATGATTGGATTCCAACGTATGCGCCTCCATGGGTATTGCGTGAAGACGAGAGTATTTCAGCATAGTCTCCAATCCGCGATGTTCTGATGGAAGACACCCAGCATTGGTACCTGCTTGTTTTGATCATGTCGTTTGGATCGTTCACGGTGTAGTCGTTGGCGTCGCCAAATGTTCCTTGACTCTGTGTGGTGCTGTTTGTTGGTGGCAATGTAGGTGCTCGGTTCAGTGTCAGCAGAGGGCGATGCAACACTAGCTGAATGTTGTCGTAAGACAGCTGGAGGACAAGAGCCTGGAGCTGGAAGATCTTGATGATCTGTTGGTTCCGCTCGCCACTGACAGGGACTGTGAGGTTCTGCAGGCGTAGTTCCTGTGGAATACTCTTTTCCCACTGCTGCAAACGTCTGTTGATAGCTTTTATCTCACTAACAATATAGTTCAAAGCTGCCCCGCTGCGATATATGTTCCTCGTAATGGATGAAGCAATCCGGTAGAGCCGGAATTTGTATCGTTGATATGACAAAATTGTGACTGGGCCAAACGTCTCGCCGTCAAAGGTTTCAATCGAGTCAAACCCAGGGCATGTCTCCGAGGTGTCCGCTAGATCTTCAGGTAGCGAGACATCCCAGTCATCATCGCTGATGGTACATGGGGTCCCATAACTTAGAGCGCCAAAGACTTCAGCTGTGTATAGAGCCCAGCTCAGACCACGCCAGAGTTCTCGAGTTACAGGATCTGACATCTTCCAGCTTGACTCTTTGTGTAATCCTAGATTCATAGCGACTCTGAGACAACTTCCATTGACCGCGACGCTCCGACTCGGCCGGCCATGGTACAAATAGAAGGAAGAAAGGGTTAGAGAGATTTGGACAGCCTCGATACCGGCTGCCTCATAAACGTCAAGCAACTTCTCTTCGGCCTTGCAAATGAACCTGTTGCCGAGACCGTCTAGGTCAAAACCTGGGCATTTTTGAAATGCTGCGGGACTTGTGGCGTACTTAGCACCAACCGCAATGACGAGGAGAGCCAGGATAAGTGACGGAACTCGATCAGCTCGAACGCAACCCGTAGTTTTGAAATTATGGATCTCAGTCCTGAGGGACGGCTCGTGAATCAGGAGCATGAACCAATGTACAGCATTGAGGTAAGCTTCAATCGTAACATCGATGACATGGAATGGAGGTAGATCTTCGCCGATGATGTCCGACACCCGTAGATATTGAACGCCGTTGGTGCTTGTTCTCGCCTCTGGGCTGCCGCCCGGTATCGCCGCAGAAGTGTGATGGATGGCTCCTTGCGGGTTGTGTTCTTTGAATATTTGATCCACCACCTCATATGTCGATGTTCTCGGTCGGTACATGCGAGGAGTTTCTGCTTCGACATGTTCTGGCTCGACATCTCGCAGTGTGGTTGAAGGAGGGCTCACGCCTGGAAATGAGGTACCTGGGGAGGGTGGCCGGTCATTCTGAAAGGTTCTCGTCAAGGACTCGTGTTGGTCTTCATGATGCAGCTGGGACGATGGTGTTGTCGAAGGCCTGGCGCCCAGTCAGTCATTGGAATGCCCATGATGCAGACGATCTGAGGCTTACCGGGATTTTGGCGGACGTTCCTCACATTCAACTCCTACCCGCACGCACAAGGCACAGGGGCGAGTGTTGTCGCAACGCAGCTTCTGCTTCCTACATCGAAGGCAGGCATGACGTGCTCTTGGGTACGGACGCTTCCTCGAAGGAGTGGCCGCTGCCGAGGACATTGGCAGAGCGTGAGTGTTTCGCGAAGTGAGCTTTTCACCGTCAGCTCCGTCTACGACATGACTACCGCCGGCTTCTCGGTTTGGTCAATTCGGCAATCACCCATCACGGGTAGTAGCGTCTATCGTTGCTGTTGCGATGCGAGGCCAGTGGGCGCGATCAAGACACGATGTATGGAGTATTGAGGGTAGGTGGCTCGGCGGATCGTATCTGCGGGGAATAACCTCGGCAATATCAATATCAACATCGAATACTAGTAAGTAGTCAGTATCTTGCAATTTCTACACAGTAGATCAGACGATCAGAGTACGGAATGCGAGATACTGTTATTGAGATGGTATTTGGATAGCCACTAGGAGTGTTTCTTACTACTGATCTTGTTTCTTGACTGCTTCCTGATGCTCTCCGTCCCGCTTTGCTTCCCAGCCAGTTCACACAGTATATCGGAAGAAGGGGCTCCTATCTCCTAGATCCAACAACTCCTGCTCAGTATATTGAGCTCTGACCTCTGCATCCGTCTTTCCTTGCATGTATGCATCTCTCTTGGCGTTCTCTCGTCGATAGACCTTGCGCAGAACGAATGCCATAATGATCGCGGCGCAGCAGATACCCAAGCCAGTGCCAAACCCGGCGGGATACTTGGGGGCTTCTGAAGCGATATAGATGTTGCTTCCGCAAATGCCTCCGGTGTTGCCCAGTGAGATCAGCAGCGCCATACCTCTATTCATCGCACATCACGTCAGCGGTAGGTCGATGTTGGGACGGAGGGGCATCGGGGAGTCAACCACTTACACCGCACGTTTCGAGCTTGGAGCCAGATTATTGCCAATCAGGCAGACAAGGGGAACAAAAGGTGAGTAGAGACCAGCGGCCACAAGAAAAAGGAAGAAGTATGTAACGCCTGGTAGCCGAGGGTGAGGGATTGCGAGCTCCCCAATGAAGCCCACAACCGCGATACTATAACCAGCCATGATGAACGGCGTCCGTTGTTCAAACTTGTCGGACATGAAGGCGAAGATCAAGGTAATGATCATGGCAAAGACATAAATCGGATTTGTTAGCAGCTGGGCGTTCGCTGACGAATATCCGAGGTCCTCGATGACCGACGGCACGGCTACAACAAAGTTAGCAATTCATACCAGTTTAACACGACAGGGAGCACATACTAGCGGTAAACCCATAAACACCAATGGTATTAGCCCAGAAGATAACCACACCGGCGTAGATCCGCCAGTCACTAAAGGCAGCTTTGATGTATTTGAATTGGATTCGATCACTGTTTGTGACCCGGCCGTGTCCGGAGCCGGTCTCAAGGGCGAGCCGGTTGATGATGAACTCCTTCTCGTGCTTGGTAAGGAACCTCGCTGTCTCTGGATTGTCTGGAAGCAGGTACCACACGATGAACGATAGAGCCACGGGGGCAAGACCTTCCAGGATGAAGATCCATTTCCACCTACCAAACAGTCAGCTTTGAAAAGGCAGTCTCCTCGTTTGCAAACGATAGTCACCTCGACTTCAATTTACCCAGGGACACCCGAGATTCCATCCATATGCTGGATCCCATAAGCCAGCAAGCCCGAGAAGGCACCAGACAGGGAGGCTGAGGCGTAGAAGACGGCCATTCTTCGCATCACCTCATATCTCTTGTACCAGATGGTCAAGAGATAGGTCGCGGCAGCTGTAAAGTATCAGTAAACGGTCTACCACCGAAGACAAGAATCAAACACATGGTCATGCGCGAACGTCGCACTTTTAACAAGGACAGTACATACGGGAAAAGCCCGCCTCGGCGACACCAAGGAAAAACCGAGTGATCAGGAGTCCTTGATAAGTTGAGATGAGGCCCATGAGAGTCATGACGGTACCCCAGCTAAACATCAGGATCGAGATCCAGATAGAGGGTCTTATGATCTTGAGCACAAAGCCCCCCCGCTCAGCCGACCTTCTTTATGTTCTTCGTCCCGGAAGCTCGTGTGAACTCCAGCGTCTCCAAGATGGATATTGCTAGGCACTTCAAAGAACGCATAGGGAACGAAGAACAAAGTCAGGGCAACGTTGTACTGCATGCCATGAAGCTTGAGGTCCTCGTAAAGGCCGGCAATTTTCGCATTTCCGATGTTGCCGCGATCGATGAAGGCAAGACTGGAAAGGCAATGAGTACGCGGCGGCCGTCCTTGAGATCATGACTTACAGATACAGAAGGGCCAGAAGCGGCACCAGGCGGTAGTCAACTTTCCTCAGGATCCGGGTCTGCTCTGCCGGGTCGAGCTCAACAATGACCTCATCAGCAGAGAGGCCGATCTCGACGGTTTTGAGACCACCGATGGTGTCGATTTCGTGCTGTGAGAGGCCTTCACGTGGCTTCTCGCCTCCATGATGGTGATCGGGATGATCGAGTTGGTGAATTTCTTTCTCAAATTTCTCCACCATGGTGAGGGAACGTGCAAGAAAGGGGTGACGACTCTCAGAGAGGACTCAAGGATCGGGAATTGAGGGAGACAGAGGGATATCAGGGGGGTTTCGGCTTTATGAAGGAAGCAAGGTCCATATGGATCATCGATGCGCTTACCGATACCTCCATCATCCTCCAAAGTGCATATTCGGCCAGACGAACTGCCGAGGATGTCAACTGGAGGCGACATAGCCTATCCCTGCTGCAAGTATGTAGTCAGGGCTGGAGATAAGGCTATCTTGCCTGGACCAGGGTTACATGTGCCAGATGATTGACATCAATTCGTGGATAGTCGCCGTGCCACGCGCAGAAAACCTGATGGGACGGGGCAAAGCGCGGGGTCCCATGGGGGCTTGTTGGCGAATCCTGATAGACGGCGGAGACGGTGGGAGACGGCGCCGACGATGGTGGTTTAGTTGAGTGACACGCCTGGACGGGCAGGCTGGAGATGGGGTTTGTCCAGGACTTACGGAGTACAGCAGTCATTGTCCATCCACCTTCCACGGCATTGCGGAGATGCATTTCATTGTTGCTGTGCCTGGTTTTCTTTTGTGGCTGCGATAGGGGTTTACGAGGTGTGTAAAGCATTCGCCAACCATCACGAGCTTTAGCTAAGCTGAGGCTGCGGTCCCAAGCAGCGGGCACTCGTCTCTAGTGATCAGGTCAAAAGATCCGGTCATGATGCAACATCTCCCAGCCGAGGCCAGGTGGCTTGGAGCGGCGAGACACAGCGTGGGACAGGTGTACTAAGGTCTGGCATAATTTAGATGTAGGGCCTTTTGTGCCGAGCCAAAAACGCGGTCTGAAAGAGCTAGGCAGTGGCACTCCTAAGGTAGGCTGACTGCCTGAAACCCCTGAGCAAGCACGTAAGATGTTGATAACAAAGGCAACATACAAGAAGCGAGCAGATCATGTGATTATGCGGAGAATAGTGGAGGGTCTTGGCTTCTGTCCACAAATGGTTAGCTCCGGCATGAACTTCGTGTTGGCTCCGACACCCACAACACTCGCTTCCGTCACTTCCTTCACCTCCTCCCAGTCAATGGTCGAATTTGTCTCTAATGTTCATGCTCTACAACTCCCGTGATGATGAGGCGAGCTGCCGTCTCGAAAGCTTGTGATGCATGTCGGCGCAGGAAAGTGAAATGCAGCCTAAGTCAACCTTGCGCTCCTTGTCAGGATGCAGGCCTTCAGTGCACTTTCCTCACCATCAGACAGCGAAAAGGTCGTAAGGGAGCAAGTGCCCATGTCATTAACGCAATTCGGAATTCTCAACAGACATCAAGTCTCGATGAGGCGGAGTCTCTCCCGGATCCATTGCCATCGCACGCAACGTCGACTATTGCAGGGCGTCTGCCGCAACACTCCGCAGATGATGACATTGGGCAAACGTTGGATTCTTTCTCGGAAGATCTTCACGATATCGCGCCTACAGAGCGGCCACTGAATTCATTCCCCTTTCCCTTTGACAGCCTCAACTACACCTCCCCTACGTTCTCCCTCTTGCCCGATACTCATACAAGTCCTCAACACGACAATGTGCCCACCAAACGCTTTGCTCGCACCCAAAGTCTACTGCAACCGAGAGTGATCGATGTCTGTGCCGAATTCTTCTTGTCTGAATTGAGTTCGACTGTGCCAATCGTCACCCCGGACCTTATTCGACAGGCCACAGCAGCCGCTGCCAACGACGATGAGGCGTATTGTTTGGTTTGCTCTTTCTGCGCTTTCGTCCTTCTCCAGACAGATGAGCTCTCTCGAGACCAGCTCGTCCAAGCCGGCATACAGCAGGAGCCACGGGTGTATGGGCAGACCCTTCTGACAGAGGCGCTTTCAGTTCGCGGCCATCTTGATCTATTGGCCCTACCCAGCCTGCGGACAGTCTTTCTGACTTTCTTCATTTATGGATGCCACTCGGCATTGGGCAAGCACAGACAGGCGTGGTATTTTCTACGCGAAGCGACCACCTTCTACACTACGGCAACTATGGATTTGGCCGAGGAGGACGTTGACGAAGCGTTCCATCGCTTGTTTTGGCTGCTGCTGGTTTCCGAAAGGTTTGCCCCTCCAAGGACTACCCATGCGTGGCTAATTGCGGGCACTGTAGGTCACATGCAATCCGCAGACGTCGGCCCATCACCTTGCAGATTACACCTCAAAGCCCGAGCCTCGAGGATTTGGCGAAAAACAGTCCTCATCTAGTCGGTTTCCGTTGTCTAGCAGAGCTCTTCAAACCCATCGACGACTACTTCATCAGTCTGTGGAACAGAGCAAGCACCAATTGTTCTCCACACTTTCTTGTCGAATCCGAGCAGAATATAAGACGCGGTGTAGCAACATCGTTGGATATTGTAGACACGCAGCTTGCCAACATTCGTGTTTCGCAGCAATGGCTGCGGGTTATCGTGTGGCAATTATGCACCATGTTGGGTTACCTGTCAAGCGACGCTGCACACGAAAGTCTCACGTTCCGCTATCCCTTGAAGATCGCCCAGGATCTCGCGATCTCGACTTGGAAGCTTCCACTCCATAGTATGCAGATGCATGGCATAGGTTTGACCGAGAAGGTGTTTGACATCGCTTGCACTCTCATTGATGTCATCTCTTGCATTCCGACTGAGGATATCAAATCCAATGGCTTCGAAATTGGCCCGGAAGACAATTTGAAGCACTTCTTTTCTCTGATCGCTCGATTACCTGGAGGTCGAGACAAATACCTTCCGCTCTTGGTCACGAAAGTGGACCAAATGCTCCCTGCCATGACGGCACCCCTCGCTCGCCATATTCATGTGCCTCTCAACAAACAAGCACCCGCTTATATCGAATACGAAACGGGTTGAGACAGTAAGGCGTTGGTGGAGGCCACGGTCCGCGTCTCCAGTAATGGCAGGAACACCCAACCACATCACCGGACTTTTTGAGGTTGTGCAAGCAGAGTGCACGCCGTTCAATGTTTCTCTTCGATAACATCAAACTCCTCTGCACCGCTGGACAACCTTTTTGCTGGCATCGCATGTTCGGCATAAGGATCAATCTTGGTGGAAGCGAATTGACGAGCTGGGACACCTTTCTCGAAGAGAAGGTCAAGTTCCGCATATGTCCGTCCCTGCAGCAGCAAATGATTAGCATGGACTGTCATCATTGCATACCAGTCATAAACTCACCTTAGGTTCCGGCAGGCGGAAGAAAACCCAGATTGCAGAAAGGAGGCAGCTTCCGGCCCAGAAGAACGCCGCACGTGAGCTCCAATTCCATGCAGTCGAACTCAGCTGATAGTTCGTCATGACATTCACAAAGATATTGCTTGCGTTGTATGCAGATCGAGCTAGCACAATCGTTTTCGCTTTCAACCTGGTCGACGAGAGCTCCGAAACGAGCGAATATGTTACCGGTCCAACCGTGAAGTCATAGACGAATGTGAACACAACCAAAATGGCGCCGGTGGCCCAGATGGCGCTGTTTGATGTTGCGAATGACAGACAACCAACAATCATCAGCAATGTGAATTGAGCACAGAGACCGCTGAAGTGGATCTTTCGTCGTCCAACCCTGCTCATCAGGAACCAGGAGCCTGCTGTTCCCACCATGCCGAGGGCATATTGTCCCATCGACAACGAGAACGAGTTCGACGGGTCCATGCCGGCTTGAGTCCTTTGCAACTTATTAGCCACGGATGATTGCCGAGATAAGAAGACTCACATAAAGTAGGCAAAGTATCCCATGAGGTTTTGTCCACCGAGGGTTTGTACAAGCCAGATACCCACGACAATCTCTGTCCGTCGCAGATCGATGCCTTTGAAGCAGTCACGATACGTCACACCTTCGCTCATCGCCTTCTCGATCTCATTGGTATGCTCGATTAAGGCGATGGTCTCATCGGGGTTGAAGTTGGGCTCGTTGCGGGATGTGAGCCGCATCAATGACTTCTTCGCGGCAGCTCGGTTCCCATGGCGAACATGCCACCACGGAGACTCCGGTGCCCATATCAAACCGGCCAAAATCGGCAGAGGCCATACCCATTGCACTGCAAACGGGATGCGATATGCCCATTGATCGGCTCGATGGATGGAACCACGATTGACAGCTGCCGCAAAGAACTGGCCTATGACCCAGCACACTACGAATGGCGTCAGCTCCGGAACCCGTCCCCGGATTTGGGTCACTTACTGTTGATGAAGGTTGTGAGATAGGGTCGTAAGACTGTTGGCGCAACCTCCGAGGCGTAAGCGGGCGTGACTGACTGGAACGCGCCCCATGGCATCCCTGGCAGAATGGATTCAGCTTCTGTCAATTATTCGTCCAGTGCATACACTTACCGCAAAGAATCTCACCCACAACCAACACTTTCACGTTGGGTGCAAAGAAGAGCACGAAGATGAAGCAAATCATCAAGACCAGCGATCCAATTGTTGTCATCTTGTATCCGTATCGATCGGATACCCACCCAGCGATGAGCAGACCAAATATTTCACCAGCGCGGGCACCATTTGACAATCCAGACTGCCATGCTGCGGACACGGCCCATTTTTCTTTCGCCTCGTTGTAGACGCCATACTTTTTGTTGAATTCCGGGGACGCATACAAGCTCCCAAGCAATGCAAGGTCATATCCTTCCATGATCAGCGTCGATGATAGAAGAACCGACCAGCCAATGGCCTTAGGGTACAGCTTGATGGCTTTCATGAGACTCATGGTGTGTTCAGAGTCGGAAGCGTGCTTGGCCTCATGGCTGAGAGCCTCGGTGCGCAGGGCAGTGTCCTGTTTGCCATGGCTGGGGATTGTCTCATCGTGGTTGGAGTCCACATAGGTTGCTTTGTCGGTTGCTGACATGTTGGTGGTGGGTATAGTCCAAAGCCGGGTCGATTCTCCAGAGAAGGAAGCAGCGCTGAAAGAATAGCAAAGCCTACTGCTATCTACACGGTGCAGACAGACTTCTCTTTATATCTGTCTCCAGCTCCGATAAGTGCCCGCGCAGGCCTTGCTACCACGCGGCGTTCGCAGTTTGTTCTCCATGCGGAGAGGAACGTGAAAATGTGTGGAGATCAGACGAGAAGTTCGCTTGCGTCCAAAGTCGCATTTACCAAATTGTCGAAATGCTGATCTGACGCATGCCATGAAGGAAGGACGAGCTTTGATTCGTTGGACAGGTTGAAGAAAGCGCCACAGCACCGACGAGCTATATGCCAAGCCGGCGGCAAGTCGGAGTCAGAGCACAAAATCCTACAAGAATCCGCAGATTGGAACGAAGTCTCTCGGAGGTCAAGTCGGCAGTAATGTGGATGGTGGTCAGGCTCAGCATACTGAGGTCGCGATTGAAGATGCCGTTACGGAATACTCGACCCACTGGGCTCAATACTCCGTCGAAGGCCCGTCCGAGACAGAGTCAACCAGATCGATATTTATGGCCTTGAATGTTTTCCGAGAAACCACTTGAGCAGAACTTTCATGCTTCAGGGAGCTTGAACGCCGGGATTATGATTTCCAAAGTCTCCCAGCCATGGTGGAAGGACGCCACAATCTACCAAGTCTATCCTGCGAGTTTTAAGGACTCAAATGGTGATGGGTGGGGTGACATAGCCGGATTGGTGTCGGAAATTGATTATCTCCATCAGTTGGGCGTCGATGTGGTCTGGTTATCGCCCATGTTTGAAAGTCCTCAAGCGGACATGGGATATGATATATCGGATTATCAAAAAGTCTATGCCGCTTATGGGACGGTGGAAGATGTCGACGACTTGATTGAGGCGTGTCACTCCAGGGGCATGAGGTTGATACTGGATCTGGTTGTCAATCACACGTCGAAAGAGCATGAGTGGTTCCGAGAGTCCAGGTCGTCCAAAAACAACCCCAAGCGAGACTGGTACATCTGGAAACCACCGCGTTACGATGAGGAAGGAAACAGGAAGCCACCAACCAATTGGCGGAGCTACTTCGCGGGCGGCACCTGGACCTGGGACGAAACAACCCAAGAATACTATTTGCATCTCTACGCACCGGACCAGCCTGACCTGAATTGGGAGAATGGGGCCTGTCGACGGGCCATCTATGACAACGCAATGCGATTTTGGCTCGATCGGGGAGTGGACGGGTTTCGTGTCGACACTGTCAACAAGTACAGCAAACGCACCGAATTTGTCGATGCGATTGTGTCGGATCCCAACAGCGAGTGGCAGCCAGCACCTGAACAATGGTGTAATGGCCCCCGGATTCACGAGTTTTTGAAAGAAATGAACTCCGAAGTCCTTGATCACTACGATGCCGTGACTGTCGGTGAGTTGTCAAACACACCTGATCCTAAGGGAGTACTCCCGTACGTCAGCGCCGCCGAGAAGGAATTGAACATGGTTTTCCAATTCGACATGATTCGGCTAGGCACCGGTGATGGGTTCGGCAGTAAATATGAATTTCAACCTTGGAAGTTGACCCAACTCAAGACTTTCGTGGAGAGATGGCAGAAATTCATCGAAGGAACTGACGGCTGGACGACTGTTTTCTGCGAAAACCACGACAATGGGAGAGCAGTGTCACGATTCGGAAACGACTCTGCAGAATATTGGGAGACTTCTGCGAAAATGATCGCTTTGTGGCAAGCAACCCTCACGGGCACATTGTTTCTCTACCAAGGACAAGAAATCGGGATGACCAACATGCCGAAAGAATGGCCCATTGAAGAATACAAGGACATCGAGAGCAAGAATTTTTATCGCGAAGCGGAGGAAAGCCGCGATCCCAAGCGGATTGCAAGGATCATGCAGGGCCTTCAAATCTTGGCTCGGGATCATTCTCGGTTACCATTTCAATGGGATGGATCTGCCCATGGAGGGTTTACCAGTGCCAACGTGGAACCTTGGATGAAAGCTCATGACAACTACCCAAGGATCAATGTTGCCAAGCAAGTGCAAAATCCAGCCAGCGTTCTATCATTTTACCGGCGAATGTTGAAGCTGCGTAAAGATCATGCGGATGTTTTCATTCATGGCACATTCGAACTTGTCGACGCCAAGGACGAGAAGGTATTCAGCTATGTCAAAGCCAGCTTTGATGGAAGAAAGAGAGCAGTGGTTATCCTCAATTTCACCGAAGAAAGGGTGGCGTTGTCCAAAACGGTCACCGCGTTGACCATGGGATACCGGCTACTCGTGGAGACCAGCACGAGTGATGCGCGCGAAGATGGACTTCTAGACGCATATGCAGGGAGAATCTATGTCGACTACTAGAGTTTCAGGTTTCCCCACGGGCGGTGCTTGACATGCACCGCCATAGAAGTTTTCATTGCGGAGAGATTGGAGTTTCATCAGGTCAGCTACCCACCGCCTGCAAAGACTCGATGGTAGAACGTTCTGCCGGAGATCTAGTTTAGAGAACTACTTTACTACTGGTAATACTGTACGGACTCGTAGATACCAGTGCCTTTTAACGCCCATTATGCCCAGTAAAGAGCAAATTCCCTGTACATTTTCGGACATACTCCGTACGTCAATGGCAAGCTGTGCTCTTCGGGTCCTTCACTTCGGGGCCGCCCGGATGGGGTCTTCTGCCGGGTTCTGGACGGCCTTCAAGAACTTCTCGGCGCCTTCTGGGTCATCGGCAAAGATGTGGTCGGCCACCATCCTCTTGGGCGTCTCACCCATCCATTGAAACAGCGAGAAATCCTGGAATTTCTCCGCCTTGAAGATCTCGAGCACTTCAACCGGCTCCTCGTCGCTCAAGTTCTCGATGAAGTGACCCATGTTGCGGGGGATGACACCAACGTCGCCGGCCACGTAGTTGAACGTCCGGGCGGTGCCGTCGGCGGCGAAGATGGTGACACGAGCGCGGCCCTTGATGAAGAAGGACCATTCATCGGCGTTGGGGTGCCAGTGCATCTCGCGCATGGCGCCCGGTCCGATGTCCAAGTGAGCGGCGGCGATGGTCTTGGAGATGGGGAAGTTGGTCGAGTCGGTGATGCGGACCAGACCGCCCGTGGTGTTGAGGGGTTCTTGGTCGAGCATCTTGTGGGTGAATTGCAGTTTGGACTTTTTCACGTTGGCGCCTTTGGGTTCTTCGTCCTTGATGGAGCCCGGCAGGGTGCCTTGGAAGATGTATTTCTCCTTTTTGGGGATCGTCTCGAAGACTTCGGGCGCGAGCTTGAAGTTCTCGGCCAGAACGGCCTTGGGGGTGTGCTCTAGTTAGTGTCGGGTGTTAGCATTCGTATTTGTAGAACGCGGTCGAGTCGCTGTGCCGAATAGCACCAAAGATGGCAAGATGGCACTTACTGAGCCAGTCGGTCAACAAAAACGTTGATTCCTCGTCGAAACTTCCATCGTCAAATACGAGCAGGAATTCGGTGCCGTTGGGACTCAGGCCCTGCAGCGAGTGAGGGTGGCCGGAGGGGAAGTACCACAGGTCACCCTTCTGCAGGTCGTCGATGAATTGCCCGCCCTCGGTGTCCAAGGCCGTGACGCGCACGTTGCCTTCGAGCACGTATGCCCACTCGGCCTGCTTGTGCCAGTGCAGCTCGCGGATCACGCCATAGTCGAGTCTCATGTTGACGCCGGCGATCTCGACGGACGAGCCGAGTTCGCGGACTGTGGTCTGGCGAGTCCATCCTCCTTCCTGTCAAACCACGAATTAGTAAGACTGTACCTAAGGATGCTCCAGAAGGAAAGTAAAAGAAGTATGGACTCACTTCAATTCGAATATGTGAATCGGCAAAGCTCCAGCGCATGTTGGGCAAGCTGCCGTGGTCGGTGCTTGGGGGACGTAGCATGTCCGGGTTCTGCCTCTCTCGATCCTTGTTTCGAGGACCCATCATAGTCGCGCCCTCGCCGTTGCGCCATGGAAGAGGCTGCAGGTTCTCACCGTACGAGTCGACCTTGTGATCGTAGGGATCTTTGTGCTTCGGGTTGTACGGTCCATTGCTCTCCGGGTCTGTGATGGGATGTTGTTGTTGTTGCTGCGTCCAATCGGAGAGAGGGACTGCCAGGGCGGTGCTTGCGAGAAGGGACCAGACTGAGACCTTCATTTTGGTGACGGATGGGGAGGACAGGACAAGACGAGACAAAGCTGGGCTAGTCAAGAGCTTGAGCTTGAGCTTCTGCTTCTTCTATTTGTACTCCGCTGATGACCGTCGGAGCTTTATATTTACATCAGGGGGAAGATGACTGGTGACCACTGGTCACTACTAAGTAGTAACTGGGGAGGCGGATGAGGAGAAACGTCATGAAGTCCGGCTGAACGTTTTGCCCTCGTCCAGGATCGACTGGGATCGACCTTTTGTTCGCCTTCGTCACATTTGGAGCTTTGCCACGACTTCGCCCAACCTCGAGATAAAGAGAGCCCGGCAGATTGTTTTTTTCCTGGCCCTTTGCACACTTTCATTACCGCGTGGACTGTGATACTCTGTACCGTTTCGCTAAGAACAGGCCATCACGCTACTACTACTGCTACTGCCACTGCCACTGCTACCACGACACGCGACACTTGTGCTCGTACTTCGCTGGTGGCTCATACTTTTCTTGAAGCTTCAGCTTTCACCAGCCGCGTCAACATGACAACCGCAAATGGATATGGCACGCTGGGCGGAGATTCTCCTCATCATGTCTCGGCTTCAGACAACGAACACCAACCACTGCTGGGCAATAACAACAACAATGCCAAAAAGCCCTCGACTGCCTCGTTCAAACAGCATATGACCGAGGACATTGATAAGCGATGGGCCGACCTCCTGCTGCTGCTGTCCTATGTCATCACGGGCCTGCTCGACAGCTCTGCGGTCTTCATCTGGGGATCGTTCGTGAGCATGCAGACGGGCAACACAGTCTACACGGGTCTGGGACTGGTTGAGCCGACCAAGGGGACACGCTGGATCCGGTCACTCACCTCGATCGCGTTCTTTTGCATGGGGTCGTTCTTCTTCGCCCGCTTCCACCGGTTTTTTTCACCCAAGAAACGATGGGTCCTGATGACCTCGTTCGCCATGCAGCTCGTCCTGGTCGTCATCGCCGGCGCCGTCGTCACCGTCGACTCGCAGTCGCACTCCGAGAACCAACTGCGCTGGCAGGTGCTCGTCCCCTTGGCCCTGGTGGCGTTCCAGAGCAGCGGACAGGCCGTCGTCAGTCGCGCCCTGCAGTACAACAGCCTGACCAGTGTGGTCCTGACGAGCATCTACTGCGACTTGTTCTCGGACCCTTTGCTCATGGCCGGGCTGACCAAGAATGCCGAGAGGAATCGACGAGCCGCGGCGCCGTTGTTGCTCTTGGCCGGCGCCATCTTCGGAGGGCTTTGGTCTCATAGTCCGATCGGCTTGGCTGGAGCCTTGTGGACGGCCGCGATATTGAAAGTCGTCATCATTGGCGCGTTCTTCTTCTGGAGAGCCGAAAAGTCTGCCCCTCAAAATTGAATGAACAGGGACATCTAGTTAGGAATGTCGTCTCGAGAGGCACTTGCTCACCATGCGGGCAACACGCGGTATAGACTCCGATGCTCACAAGGGCAAGTCAAAGCTCGTATTGAGTCGGGAAGCATCACTTGAACATGAGGTCTTGGTGGTGTCAGACGCAGCTCTTTCAAGTCATGGAATTGTCGGCGGTACTGCTACTGCATGGGGTTGCTAGTCCTTGCACCAGCGTCGAGGAAGCAAGTGTTGGACGTGGGTTGAGAGTCGAGGAACCTACGAGTGTGGCATGTACAATCCTGCTTATAAAGCTTGCATGGAAGTCGGAATGGGATAGACAAAGCCAATCAAAAATCATTGAACACTACAAGTCATCCACGAATTCGAACAAGCACATAAGCCTTGCATATATTCATATTTATCTTCAACTTTCATTACGGCTATCAGGAATTCTCTGCCGACGAGCTAGCTAGCTGTATTCGTTCGAGCCGAGTGACCTACTTGAACAATTTTTTGATACCCCTTATCCTTTCGCATCGCCTACATGTGCTTGTGGAAGAAGTTGAGCAAAGTCTGATAAGCTTTCTCGTAGGCGGCCTTGACCTTCTCGTCCTCCAGATCGCCTCGCGCTGCCATAAATCCATGCTCTTGATCGTTGTACCACTCAATGTGCTTGGGCACCGTCAATTTCGATTCGTATTGGTCGACGGCAGACTTGTCCTCTCCCTTTGATGGGATCATACACATTGGGATCGTGACCTTTGGCGCGTCGTTGGGGTCGACCATAGCTGGGTGGCATGCTGCAGCGGCCTTGAACGGAGTGCCGGACTGTGAGACCAAGTTGACAATCTATACAAGAATTAGTGACACAAATCCGGGAACAACATAGGAGAAACAAGAATGGGAATGAGACGGAGACTGACCTTCCCGCCCCAGCAATACCCGACGACACCCCATTCCTTGATGCCTGGGTTGCTGGACTTGAGCTCGTTCATGACGCTCTTGACCTTTTCGACCGTCTTGGGTGGCGCGGCGGTGGTCTTGAAGAACTCGCCCAATTTCTGGCCCTTCTCGTCCGTGTCCGGTGGGTACCAGGAGATGTCGGCGGGCTTGCCCTCGAAGAAGTCCGGCATGAAGATGCGATACTGGTGCTCCTGGTCGGCGTGCGCGAGAATGTCGGCGCCCTGGAGAGTTTGCGGGAAGAAGCCGAAGATGTCGTAGACGACCAAGATGCCTTGACTGGCAGACGACGGTCCGGTTGTGTCTGGGGAGGATGGCTGTGAGCGATGGATCCAGATAGAATGGCGACGGATGTGCACGGGTAGACCTACAAGTCTTCAAGCCATCGACTGTGATGAATTGTCCTTGTTGTTGCTGCACAATAGTGTCAGGATAACTCCCGGGGCGACTCGGATTGGGGTCGGACAGACATAGCCTTTGCTAACCACCACTGGGGTGTTGCAACCTAGAAATACTTAGCTTGAATCGAGTGAATTCAAGATTTCAGGGTCTTGTACATGCTGCAGAAGGTGTCTGGGACATGCTGGCCAGAGTTCTTGACTGTGCTGGTGAACCGAAAAATGACTTGGATGCGGAAGAGATCTGTTTGGTGATGGCAGCAAGTCTGAGGCGAGAGGTCATCGATACGCAGTTGATCAAGTATCAGATGCAGAATTGATATTTATCATTGAAAGAAGTGGAGTGAAGCACGCAGATACTCGTAGAAATCGATGATGTTAATACGCGGAGTTGATGGAGTTGATGCTGCATGAGCATGAAGATGAGGGGCATCATGATTGATGGGGTTCTTTCCCTCGCTCTCCATTCGATCCTCGGCAATTCTTCTACCCAGTGTGCCAGTACCTGTACCGAGTATAGATATTGCAGATACCAAAATCTACGTCAGGCATCGCAGGGATCTACCACAGTACTTGATGTAATGTCACGTGGAGAGTCGCTTCCAAAGAGCGTGAGGCCGAAAGGAACATTGAGACACGATGATAACGGTGTGAACACTATACTCCTGTTGCAAATTCATGAACTTTTCCGGCTTCTTAATCGCACTTTGAAGTCTTCTTGCTTGACGAACCAAGCATTATGAAGCTTCCATGGCTTTGAGGGATCGGCGAGTTCAAGCTGTAATCATTGTCAATGCTTAGCACACGTCTATACACGCTTCTGGTCAGGTTCCACTTACCTCGAATCTCATCGTCAGAGCCGGTACCAGCTTGTACATCTCCAACAGACTGATATTCTTGCCAATGCAAGTCCGTGACCCGGCCCCGAAAGAGAAAATCGAATTCTCCATGAGTCGTTTCTGTTCAGTAGACGCATCAATCCACCGTTGAGGACGATACTGCTCGGTATGCTCTCCAAATAGCGGATCCCGATGCACCGTCCATGCATTACAGCCCACGATGGTCCCTGCTGGGATATACTCGCCACAGAGAGTCACTCCTCCGGCAGGTACAATCCGCTCCAAGGTCAGTCCTGCCGCTGGATGGCACCGCAGCGTTTCTTTGATGACTGCATTGAGATACGGGAGATCTCTGACATCGTTCCAACTCATCAAGCCTTCTTCGCTTACGGGCACTTCCTTCAACTCTCCCATCAGTTTCTGCATGTCATGGGGGTTTCTCAAGAGGTTGTAGAATATGGCACGAAGCGTGATAGCTGTGGTGTCTGAACCCGCAAACATATTTGCGACCGTCAAGGCCAGGACTCTGTCGTGGGTCATGAATTCAGGGTCTTTCCGGTGAGCTTCATAGAATCTCGACAGGAAGTCCCTACGCCCAGGCTTTCCATCAGGACCATTTGGAATCTTTTCTCGACCTTCCGCAACATCAGGCCGAGTGGCGATGCGGGCTCTTGCAAAGGTCACGACAGGAGAGTTGGCGTTCAAGAGGTTGTATTTACTCGCGGTCAAACGTAGTGGATTCTTGAGGAATACACTGTCGAGGATGGGGAGTTGGCCGACCTAGAACAAACAGGGTTTAGACGTCCCCTCGCATGAAGTCGAAAGTGTCTTACCACGGCGGCATAGTTGAGCAGCCATTGAAGATCTTTGATGATATTGTCAACGTCCCCTCCTTTCTCAATAAAGCCTATACGTTTCGAGTAGGTAAGTTCGCCTGCGATGACCAGAGTCAGTTTTCAAGACAACTAGCCACGGCAGCCACTTGCCTATCACATCGAACGCATAGTATTGCAGCCACTTGCTGAAGTCACAAACACCCTCGGGTCCAGACTTATCGGCGAATCGCTTCTCCAGCTGACTCAAGAACTCCAGTATAGTCGAATCAACCAACGGCTCAAATTGGACCAGCGTACTCATGGCATAGGCATTGTTGACGGCTCTCCTTAACTTGGCATGGAACTTCTCATCGGTAGAGGTGAACAGGGTGAAGAGCCGACGACCCTTGGCGATTGTCTGCTGTACAGGATAGAACTCCGATTTGATAAAACCGGAGTTCAAGGCGTAGATGGTTTGGATCGCCGCTGGGTCGGAGACTGACACTGCTCGAGGACCAAGTCGGACCAGTGGACCATGCTTTTGGTGTAGTCTGATGTGCTCCAGTTCAGGCCGTCGCTGCCAAACGACAAACACACGCCATAGATCTGTACAAGAGGCCAGGATTGGGCCTGGTATATGACTGATTCCTCGGCCATATCTGTTGAAGAGTGCACGACTGGTGATGAGGATGACGGTCGCCCAGGTAAAGTACAGGTATGGGTGCTCCTTGAACTGGGCCACTATTTGATCGGTCAACATGCTGAATGTGAGGCTCGATCAGATCAGTTGATGTTCAAAGGAGCCGCCAACTAAAGTGAATAGCAATGTAAGCCCGATCGAGCCCCCGACTGTCTCTTCTTGTGATGCCTGTTCACACGGAAACATCCCACTTGTCATTTGCCGAATCCCCCATGATATGGGGTAATTGGAGTGTGGAGGGGGAAATGCTAGTCACTGCTGTCCTATACATCGGAATCAACCCGCAGAAGGCGGAAATGCGGCCGGTATAAAGGACGAGATGTAGTAGTGCATTGCCTGGGAGGTTGAATATATTGATTAAACAAGAAAGAGCCTGTCTGGTCCGGTGTCGGCGTGCATACCTGTGCATAGGCCTGTCCAGACGATGAAGATAGCAAAAATCACCGGAAATGCGAGGCCGAAGTGGTTGGACTGATATAGTATACCATCTCTCAGGCCGTGTCTGGGGCCCAAATCAGAGACTAGTAGGCCACGGCGACATGGTATGAACAGTTTGCTCTCGAGAATGCGAATATGCGGAACACCTGCTCGATTACTTTAGACACGGGAAACACCCACTGTGTGCCTCCTGGTTGTCTGGATGGTCACGCAGGAGGACAACGCTTTTTGAAGGCAGATATGTGCGAGTACTGGCCTGATAGATCCTAGGTCATTGGCTGGGAAGACGATCCTGGAGCTTTCTCAAAGAAATATTGTGTAGATCCAAAGATTGAGACGAGGAGCAGCGAAGATTGTTTTGTTTATCCGGACGCGCTGTTCATGGCGTGTGACGTCATTGGCGAGAACTCGGTACTGTGCAGCTTCCTTTGTGTTTTGCAGCTGCGATCTTGATATTCGCTTCACGGTCCTTGCGAACTCGAAACTCACACATACAGCCTGCTGTGGCGTCCTTCTACCTCTGTCGACTTTTGCCTCTCCTTCGGGCTCGATTAGCCCGCCTGCAAGGCAAACCTTTCCATCCCGATCCTTAGGCCACTGCGAGTCGTAAACCAAAGTCGTCAATCGACATTTGACGGGGAGCGCAGACGGCATAGAAAGAGGCTGAAACAAGTGGTCTGTTGGGAGCCGCAGGACAGGTAGGCAGCATATACTCCTGGTAAGCGAGCGAGCAAAACACGGTGCCCGGCCAGTAATGCGGAAGCTTATGTGCACCTTGGTCCTCCTCAGTACTCAACCCTGGCGTTCCTCGATGTCGGCTACGGTTGCGTCCTTCGGGCTCAGACTACAGTCGCAGTTGATGTGGACGTGAACATCCCATGGGACAGCTACCTGCCTCAACCGTGTCCGATTCGAAGCGTGACAAAAGAGCAAATGATACCAAACCATCTCGCTGCTTCGGCGTCTCGAGAGGCGCACGCTGAGAAAAGAAAGAGGTTCAATGAGTATTGGTAATATTTGCGTGAGGTTAAGAATCATTGGGAGATCGTGTGGCTTTCAGCAAGGCATCTGGACCTTCAATACAGCAAAGGTCTGGGTCTGCGGTAGCTTCATTTTGTCAATGATGAGGCGATTGGCGGTCACTCAGCGTTCGAACATGGTTATAGTCGGACAGAATCGAAAAGTCAGGACACATATGCTCCAAGTGCAGTAGTTTTTTGGATTATTGCAATTCCATTCCAATTCCAATTCAGGGCGCCACCAATTGACACAATCTGCTCCCCATGTCAAAATAACAGAGTATCCACGGCTCCAAAATTTCGGTCTCCAAAAGGATGCCTATATGGGACGACATCAGCGACTCTGCTTGCCATGCTTGGTACAGACAGATCCCGAGAAAAGAAAGAGCCTGCCCTACTCGTTCTGCTTACGAAGAACTGCCTGTTGGGCCTTTCTTAATCACCTCTTCCGGCAGGGGTTCTTCTTTGTCGGCGCGGATCTACGTTACGATTGCACATTAGTATCTTGTTGCACGACACGATGCTGTGCTGATGGCGGCGCGGCGTACATCTTTCTCGCTCTCCGTGGCGTTCTCTTCACTCCAGTGTCGATTGCCCAAACGATCGGGGAGTTTCTGCTGCGTCATGGCGCTCTCCGGGTGGGTTTTCAGATCTGCTGCCTTTTCCGCGCGGGAAATGGCCGTCGGCCTCGCGCGGACGGCCGTGGTCGACAGGTACCGAGATATTATGCTCGGGCGGCCTAGACGTGTGCGGGCGAATGATAGTGCTGCTGTTCTCATTGTGGTAGAAATCGACGAAAACCGGCCGATGCGGTGCGGCGAAGCGTTCAGGGCTTGATATTACTTGGTAGTCACAGGCTGTGGAATGGTTGTAGAAAGATAGCACGAGGGAAGGACTTCTCGGATGGGTCCATATATGATTTCCTTGTACATCCCCGAATTCCAGACCCATCTGGTCATAATGTCGGGAGTCCGAGGAATGAGTGTTGTGGTGGGAAGTGGTGTGATAAAGTGGTCATCCGAAAGCCGGCTATTGGATCAGACATGGAAATGGATACTTCTCAGACCACGCCACAGCATGGAAGTGGTTCTTCTGTGCACGCTCTCCTCGCGGGGACCGACGTGATCATGATCTGGACTTGTTGCGTCAAAGCGGACTCTTCCGAATGGAGGAAGTTGGCTGATCAGCGTCGACAAAACGAGACAGAGTTGTGGTAAGATGAGCGCGACTTGGAATGTTGCAATAAATATTCAAATCTTTCATTGCGGGCTAAAGATTGAAGGATGGCCTTTTTACAGTGTACTCCGTGCAACTATAACTTTCTGTTCCGCCCTCTTGTTTTCAGGGTGCGTACTCATAAATGCATCTGTCGAACCTGGCATCTTTCTGGAGTATCTTGGAATCTCATACACGACTTGTAGACCACGAGCGTGCGAACGACTCGATACAATTCTACCCCTTGTGTATGGTATCTCTTCTGTGCTCCTGGAGTGACGTCTAGTCCGTCGAAGGCTGCTCCAGCCACCCATGAAGAGGTTCCTTACTACGCCATAGTCATAATCGCCAGGATCAGAAGGCAACGTGCAACTGATGGGATGGACAAGGGCTCTCATCGCCCACGACATATACTGCGAAAAAGAAATTGCCCGGAATATCCACTTTTCCCATTGCATGTGCTCACTACATCTTTCAGATCATGTTTAGGACAGCCATGACTGCGCCAACCATTGCTCCAGACCCAGCAACCACCCTTCCTACTCCGCCCGTGTTCGATGCTGAAGCTGCCGACCCTGCTGCCGACGCGGTCCCTGAACCGCTGCTCGTCTGTGAGCCGCTCAGAGTCGTGGAGGCAGGCCCAGAACTTGTCGCTGCACTTGATCCAGTGGCGGACGCAGAAGTGCTGGCAGGACTGGTGCCGGTGGAAGATGTTATGCTCGGACCAGGGCCAGACGTGATCATGTCTCCATTGCCACCCGGGTATGTTCCACCTCCTGCTGCAGTAAAATCTTGTGGCACCTGAGTCTCGTTGCTGGCGAAGTAATACATTGCCGCAGCAGGGCTCTGTCCCAAGTTGGACTCTTCCAGAAATCTTGTCACGTTGAAACTGGTGCGGTTTGTGGCGCTGTAGCCCTCAAAGGCCGAAGGGAAGGAGAAGTTGCCGTGCTGAAAAAAGGTATAGATGATGTAGCGGTGAGCGGACGAATTCGTTGGAGGCGAAGGTCTAGCATATGGGACTCGCGGGGCGGTTGTGTTCATGAGCTGGCTCGTACCATCAGAGGACATGGCAGCTGGGATCATGTCGGTTTGTAACCAGTGCACAATGAAGCGGAGATTGGGATTCGACGGGTATCTCGCATCAGGATCGACCATGAGGAGGACGTAGGAGCCATTGTAGCTGGCAATCGAATCGTAGTTGGCAGTCTCGAGGGCGACCGTGGGTTCATTGGCGGTGACTGTAGGCTGTCAGCAATGAGGCTGAGTGCGAAGAAAACGACTTCACTTACTGCCTACGCCAAAGAGCTCTGCTTCCGTGACAACGATCGGGTTTCCATTATCTCGATACGTGACGGAGAGCTCGGTGTGGTTGGGCGCCTCCGGGAAGCCGAAATCTGGTGGAGGAATGGCCAATGCTGGAGCGACGCTCAAAAGCAGGGATAGCAGAGCACGGGAGTGCATGTTGCTGTAGTATAAGCTTGATAGAATGGACAAGCCGTGGACTTCGTCGCAGCGACCAGCGCAGGAGGTTATACTACATCCTGTGGTACAGACCTACCTGGATGTTGGACTGGATCATGCACGTCATTGCCAGTGTTCCACATCCACCAGAAAGAGTTTCAACAGTGTGAGAGATGTGCTTCGCCTCACGTTGCCGCCTTGGCTGCAGAACGAGGTGTGTTGTGATTCGCATTGATCGGATACTCGGAGTCGTACAATTCCAGATCGAAAAAGATGCTGACACCCAGGGCTGGGACCACGATTTTCAGGGCTCTTAGGCCCACGCTAATCCAAACCGTCAATCCAGCGTTATTTTCTCTCCACACCCGCTTGTCGGCGGGGAAGATGTACAAGTATGTCACTGATGATGAGGCATAAGGTGTTCTGGTGCGCCCATCTCACCCTTGCTCTTCACGGCTGCCTTCCGCAGTTCATCAATAGGTTGGTCAGCAGGAGACTCGAATAGAAAATGCTCTTCCACTCCTGCACATACTTGCTAGTATCGCCTTGTCAGAAAGTCAAAGGTTGACGTACCAAGGCTCCGGCGATGGCGAGGAGAATACTTGTGACTGGCGCTACAGGCAACCAAGGTCTTGAACTTGCAGTACGTGATCTCTGCTATAGCGCTCTGACCAGAATCTGCAGGAGGCTCTGTGGCAAAGCTACTGCTGCAGTATCCCGATCAATATGCGGTTCGCGCCCTTACGCGGAACCCAAGCTCAGCAGGAGCAAGACAGCTCTCTGAGGCGGGCGCAGAAGTGGTCAAGGGAGACCTGACAGATCCATCAACGTTACCTGCCGCGTTCGATGGCTGCTGGGGTGCCTTTGTAGTCACCAATTTCTACGATTCTGTAGGTCGATAGCTGCTGCTGCTCCCTCGACAGCCTGACAGTCATATAGGACATCAAGGACGATCCAGCTAGCGAAGAAGAACAAGGTAAGAATGCGGCCAGGGCAGCTCTGAGCGCAGGGGTCCAATGTTTTGTGTGGAGTACTCTTCCGAGCTCCTTGGAGATATCCAAGGGAGAGGTTTGCTGCGAGATATACGAAGGCAAACATCGTGTGGATGGATTCATCAAGAACATTGGGCTTCCAGCGACCTTTGTGTACACTGGCAACTTCTATGAAAACATGATACTACGAGGTCATGTCAGGAAAAGCGAAGACGGCGCACGTCTCGAGTTCCGACAACCTATCATCCAGGCAAACACGAAACGTAAGCTTCTTCCTGTTCTGCGAGGAGTTCTCGGCTGAGGCAGGGCAGTGCACATGCTCTGGGTCCAACGCGACCTTTCGACCATCGTCAAAGCAATCTTTGGCAATTGGGATGCACGCAAACAGGAACTGCTGCATCAGTACGTTTATGCCATGGATGCCATTCACACTCCAAAAGAGGTCTGCCAGACCATCGAGAGAGGTGAGCACAGTCGCAGACCTCGGTCTTTGGCCCCTGCTGACTCGGTAGTCACTGGTCTTCCGACAAAGTATGTCATTTTGCCAAACACAGGCAACGAGTCTCGCGATATTATGTTCAATCTGTACAATAAGACAGGCACTTATCCTGGTGTACAATTACCCGACAAGAAAGTGTTGGAACTAGGTGTTGAACTGCATGGACTCGAACAATTCGTCCGAGAGGACCTTGTGCCACATTTGAGGGCATCGGGTGATCTGAAAGAATAGCCAGTGATCACGGCATGCACCGGGTTCCTGATCTCAATCTCGATTACATCTCATACACAATTCATCGTCCTCGCAATCATCGAGTCTTTGCTTGGCGCAAAGAATACGTGAAGATGGAGTGATTTCGATGTCTCTCGTTTGTTGGGCCCGAAGGCTCATCCACGCCCGGCGGAGGTTTAATTAACCCCTACAGGATATTGAAGGACATAGGAGGCATTGGAGTCACAGACATTGAAGTCGCAGACATCTGAGCCTGTTGGTGAGTGAAGTCTGACCCTGAGGTACAGTGAATCACAAAATGCAGAGCCTGCCATTGGTATAGTCCTTGGGATGGCAAACCATGTTGACTTACAGCAGGTCAATGAGTACCAAATCGCGACATCTCTTGTGATTCTTTTTCTTTGCACTCGTTGATTATTCTGGCAATGCTCCATGGAGTGGTCAATCACAATGCCAACAAAGCAACCTGAGGAGTTGGGGTTCTTCTCCCTACCCTACTCAGAACAGGTCACTCTGCCGGTAGCCACCGAAGCTGCTTTCTGTGAGACCATGTCCTCTTTGGCGCTGGGACCGCGATGAAGCTCAAGACAGCTGCCGAAATCAACCTCTTGAAACACCCTTTTCATCTTCCACCGGATATGAGGCGTCTGCGCCTGCCAGGCCATCTCATGCCGCACATCGAATGCAGCATTCCGAATTTCAATCCAGAAGTCGTGGCCCGGGGAATTCTACAACTGCCGACAGATGCCTTCCAGAGGGAGGCGATTGTGGATTGGTGTGACGGTTATGTACAGAGCTTGCTGTATTCCATAGCGAAAGACATTCGTGACGGTCTTCTGCGACATCGCCAACAAGCAACTTCCTTTCTGGTGATGTGGCTCGAACCTATGGCCGACGTTCGGGGTCCTACTTGCACGATTTCAAAGGCTGTGAGCGAGTTTGAGAAATGGGCAAGGCCGACTTCATGGAGAAGAGACAGAATTATTGGAAGCTCCAAGCAGAAGAGGCCAGAACCCAGCGTGATCGGGCGCGACTCTCCCACGGTCAGAAACTCCTGCAAACCGGGGAGCTGTACGCAAAAGAGACGGAATGTCTAAAAGACTCGTTGCGGGCTCTGATGTCGAAAATCGACTTCTTGCTCTTGCATCATCCCGTTCTCAAAGACAAACCGGTCGAGAGAAGCACGGATAGACCTCGCCAAGAGATGAAGCCGAGTCGGTCGAGTGGCTCTTGACTAGTCCCGAGCGTCTTCCAGAACGTCTGCGGAGCCTTGTCAAGGTGATGTTGGAGGTCGCACTTGAAGGACATATGAAGTTGCTCAAGCAGATGAGGAAATCTGCTTGGAGCTTCTGACGTTTGACCCAGCACCCGAGCAAGGACCCGACGTGAGGTTTGTCAGTGAATTGCTCAACGTAGCCAGTGGGCAGGATTGGTGTAGACTTGACAGATTTGTTTGAATTCGAGAGGCATGTGTTACTCCGGGGCGAACGGCGGCCAGAGATCTTGATCGCTCATGATGACTTGGTCGAGGTTGACGATCGTTGGAGATGAGAAGCTGTCGAGTCATTGGGTAGACACATGGTGTTAACGGCTTTGAAAGAGCCGGGCGGACAGCTTACGGACAATCCCATCCGCAATTGACCTTGACGTGGGTGTCCTTTCGAGTCGTACATATTTAAGGTTCGTCAAACGGCGTAGACGGTCAGGTTTTTGTCGAAAGTGGGAATAAGACTTCAAAACCACTTTGAAAGGATTGTTGACAGTAGCTCAACCTCTTCCCAGATCTTGCGGAATGACTCCTGGAAGACTCGGTCGGAGTAGTAGAAACTCACCAAGAGCGCTCGTACTTGCAGCCAGTCGCGGGACTGGAGCGTTTGTGCAACTCTTGCTAGAGCGGCCACGAACCATGGGCGTTCACGCTGGCCATAACTCATATGAGCTCCGATAAACAGGACCCACAATAGGGCGTTGTGAGCAGTACCCCAATATGACTGTAGAGCTGTAGCTTCGAGTGCATTCCTCAAGTCCTCGACTAGACCTCGAGCGATTTTGCTGGATGGTTGGATCACGTTATAGTGTGCATTGGAATATGTGATCAGCGCCAGCCGGCAAGCTTCTTGGATAGGCCGGTGCGCGCCGTAATGATCGAATGGATAGGATAGCAGGCGATGATCGACGTTGACTCGTTTGATGCTGACTTGTCTCTTTTCCGCAACTGGGAAGTCATGAATCCCAATCCGCTCGAAGCATCTGTCCCGCAATCAGCGTCTGGCTGGAGGTGAAGATAGGGATTTTATGATAACAAGGATTGACTCACACCCAGGCTCTTCGCGTGTCGTGCAATAATTGCCAGAACTCGTCATCGAAATACTCTCTCATTGCAGGCTCCAACAAGCCTTCTCCGAGTCTAGCGATACTCGGCTCGCTCTTTGAAAGGACACTCAGGAACTTCTCGTCGGTCAGTTTGATCTCGTCCTTGACCATGGGGAGTAGTGGCTTTGTTCGGGTTCTGATTGCACGCCAGAACGATCCACTGCCCGTCACATACTATCATCAGCCAAGGAAAAGGAAGATACAATCACTGTGGAGTGCACTTACACCATGATGGCCTCTATGGCCTTGCGCTGCACGCCGTCGAACCCTCCTCTGAGCTCGAGGAGCCTCTGAACGCCATCGAGATGGATGCATTCGTCACCAGCAAAAATCTAGTGCCACATGTCAGAAAATGATAGATTTCGTAGCCCCAGTCCCACGACGGAGACAAACGCACCTCTTGCCACAGAAGGAAATGCACAGCAACGAGTGTCGAAGGCTTTGCGGCAGTTTTTGGATCTGCCAGAGCTTCGTTGAGCGCTTGAATGGCCTTAATTCGGTAGTGGACCCGTTCTTGAGTCAGGTTCAGCCTTGAGTTGGGACCAAATCCAACTACAGAGACTTGCTCCATGTCGTAAGCCATGCATCCGATCAGTGCATACAGCAAGGCAGGCTCCGAAGCTGTAAGCGGGACGAGCCAGGAGTTATAGTCCTCTCTCTCTGCTTGCACCGGTTCGACGGCTGGCATGATGACGGTGAAGTAGTACATGATGATGTTCTCCATCTCGGGTGTCATTGACACCTTGCCGCTCCGGAAGGGATTTAGTTTCAGGGAGTCGAGGTAAATCCGCACGCTGGGTGCATGATAGTCCTGGGATGGGTTGATGGTGCTGGTGAGACTCGTGCTTTGAGGCCATCTTTGGATACCTACTACGGGCTCAGGAGTGTCTGCTTCTCGACGCACAAGGTCCGCCGAGACTCTGGTTGGGGGCACCAGCTTCTTTCGCGGAAACTCCTGCTGGCGTGCCAGCTTCCGTTTCATGAAAGCATTCTGCTGTGCGCGGCGGTTGATCTCCCGATGATCAGGTTTCGTCTCCTCAGTAGTGGCACTTCCAGAATGTGGAATCCAGAGCAGGTTCATGGGAGGACTCTGTTCAACCTTAGCGGGTGCCGGTGAGTTGGGCAGGGTTGACGAGCGCGCCGAGGTCTGGCCATCTTCGAGATCGTATTCTGTGGAAAGCATCTTCTCTGGAGGTCTGAAAGACATAGCGATTCTTACTTCCAGGTTCACCGGAGTCGTTCACCGCACGAGCTCATGCTGTGTCCAATGCGACCTCAGCTGATGGCTTGTCGGCAGATCACTGTTCAAAGCGAGAGCCGCGGCATCCCTTGCTCTTGGCAGTCTTGAAATGAGCTCGCGGTCGATAAGCGAAGCCAGCCACATCATCATCTGTACCAATCGCTGATGGGCAGCAGGGTATTCGATGCGTGGCCATGCCGTGTCTTGCTTGCGCTGTCGTCATGGAGTTAGACCAATCATCGTCGAATATCTCTTCTTAGTAATCACGGCGATATTGTAGGCTGCGAGGTTCAACACATTGCCAGTCTTACGTGTCGCCCATTTCTACGAACTACAACAGCCAGCTGGGAACTTTTCATGATGCGCACTGCATCTCCTAATGCAAGACCATTTCGGCTAGATGTCCTCTGAGGTCTTTGGATTCACCAGATGGGCAATGCCCGCATCTGCACACCTTGTCCATTGCTCTCCTGGACTTCGCTGAATTTGCCAGACTTTCATCGTAGGCGTCCAGAACTAACTTCTCAGACTGTTCGATCGCTTTCGCTACTTGTGCTATTTTGCTACAGAAGACCATCATCCTTCAAACCTGCGCCGTCACTTTTTGCACGGTACTCACATGCATGAACGAGGCATCAAGCCTTTCGATCAATACCTTCAGACTCGATTCGAAACCGATCACACACTCGACCTTCCCTCTTGTTCGAAGTCCTGTCCAGCTTGTACCTGCTACCAAGAGATGGAATCGACTGCACTTTGTGAGCTTGCCGAACACGGAACGGAGCACATGATTTCCAGTACAAGCGACGGCCCGGATGCAGCTTGAGGAGGTTTGTGACCATACGTTCACACCGCAGAGGCCTTTGCACAGGCCCTAAAGATGCGTTGGGCACACACCTGGATGTCATGCGCGCATCAGATTGTCACTGTTGCATGACCTCACGCGTGCCCTGCTGCCATGAGTCCAAATCGGCCTTGTAGGTCCAACTGTTGGCTTCAATTCGCAACGTCCAAAATCAATCTCTCGCCAGAATGCGGAAGACCCTCTTCAATTCTCAAATATCCATCATCTCATCCTTCGTGGGACAAGCACTTGGTATGTCCATCGATCTGAAGGTACGATCGCCCGCCAATGCAGACCGGCTTAGATGCAACACCTCGTATTTTGACTCAAAGGGTATAATGTAAGTCTGCCTGGTGATGCAATGGCCCCCTGAAGTTGAACCTTGCCCCTTCTCTCTGCTCTACATGTGGCAGTCATGGATCAATGACAGTACCCGAAAACTCGTCGATGTGGATGGCCTGTTCTTACCATGACGGCCACCCGTGGAGGCTGCACACATTGTTTCAAGTCTCTACAGCATCCCTGGACTGTAGCCATACCGCCTGGAAAAATGAGATTGCGTTTGTGTGCTTCACTGTGCTTTGCCGTGCCCAGCGGGTCGCAAAGGTGACTCGCAGGCTTTGTGGTGTATCCCCTGTCGCAAATCGCAAGCCTGGGGGGACCAAAGCCTGCATACATCTGCTCTGAAGCTGCATACTCTACGTGAGAATTGCTACTGACTAGACAGACTCGACCAAGCAATTTGGGATACTGCGTGTTGCCAGCATTAGTTGATCAGTCGGTCTCATACCGATATCGGCTTTAATTTCCTTGGCAAGACTCACAGGCTCTCAGACGATCGAGACTGACCCTCACAGATTGAGTCCACTCAACAAAAATACCGGATAAATACGAGCTGTTGTGAGGTTCGTCATGACAGCGTATTATTTGGTGGCAAGTCACAATGTAATGATGCGAATCCATGCACACTACGCAACCCAACCTCCACAACGCCGTAAGAGGCTTGAATGGAAGACTTCGGATGTTTGACAGATGAATTGACCTGCAGAAATTTCTGGATGGAAAAGGGCCGAAGACGGACAATGCCTGTTTTAAGGATCTTGGTTGCAAGATGAGTGTCACAATCAGAGCTTGATACGCCTACTCCTGACGACAATGTTCCTTTGAGGCGCAAGGGAGACTGCAATTCGGACAGGTCTGAACACGACTTTGCAAGCTGAGAGGAAGGATGTCGCTCCTTCGCAAATCCTTCCGTTATATTCAACTGCTTGTCTCAGCCGATCCCACCGGTCTGGATTACGTCCTTTTGCTGACAGGCACTGTCTGTGCCATTGTCTCTGGGATTCCTTTCCCTCTCATTGGAATCCTCTTTGGTCAGCTCATCGACAACTTCAACTCTGCCACTTGTACTGCGGACGAGCAGTCTGGCGACCACCCCGATTATCAAGGGCAAGTGAACTCCAAAATCTTGCTCATATTCTACCTGGCAATTGCTCAATTCATCACGATATATGTGCATTTGGCATGTTGGAGCTTGGGTGGTGCGCGCCTCGCCCAGCGACTTAGAGAAAGCTATCTCAAGAATCTGCTCCGACAGGAACCTTCTTTCTTCGACAATGTCACAGCTGGCGAGGTCGCGTCTCGGCTTAATGGCGACATTCAAACCATTCGATCGGGGACTTCGGAAAAGGTTGGGATATGCCTTTCGAGTGTCTCATTCTTCGTTACAGCGTACATCGTGGCTTTCATCAAAGATACCAAGTTGGCAGGCATGTTGATCTGGTTGTTTCCGGCCTACTTTCTAATGTCGCTGGTTGGCAGCCACTATGTTGAGAAGTATTCGGAATTGGTGTCCACTCATGCCGCATCTGCAGCGTCCATCGCCGCCGAAGCCCTTTCCAATGTCATTGTTGTCCATGCGTTCGGAGCAAACGCTCGACTCGAGAAGATCTTCTCACAACACCAAACATCGTCGGAACGGGAAGGTGTGAAAAAGGCATTCGCCACCGGAGTACAATCCGGGGTCATGTATTTCATCGCTTATGCTGGAAATGCTCTCGCATTCTGGCAAGGGAGCAGACAAATCGCACATGCGGTCAGCGTGGATTCCACTGATGCCTCAGTTGGCAAAGTTTTCACAGTCATTTTCATCATGGTGGAAGGTAAGACATTCCAAGAAGCAGTCGATTGACGTGACTAATGCTGTGCTAGCCACGCTTGTGCTCAGTCAGGTCGCCCCTTTCATTCACATGTTTGGTGCAGCCTTGGCTTCGTTCAATACAATCCGTGATGATATGAGCCACCAATCGAGCATTGACGCGACCACCAATGATGATGGCATACGTTTGGAGAACGTCAACGGTGCCTTCGAGTTGAAGCGGGTCTCCTTCCGATACCCATCACGGCCGGACACCGTCATTCTTCAAGAACTAAACCTCGAGATTCCTGCCGGGCAGCATACAGCCATTGTCGGGATGTCTGGAAGCGGAAAATCCACCATTGCTGGCTTGCTTACGCGGCTCTATGATCCAACAGATGGCCAAATTTTTCTTGACGGCCAGGACTTGCGCACTCTCAATGCTCGGCAGCTGAGGAGTCATATCGGATTAGTCCAACAAGAACCATCCCTGTTGAACCGCTCGATCTTGGAAAATATTGCCCATGGCCTGGTAAACTCAGCGCATCCCGACCACAGCCGTCTGGTACCGATTCTGCTTGGTCCACAATTGTCCATGCTGGCAGAGTCTGTCAGGAATGGTGCAGACATGAGTGCTGCAGCTGAGGAACAGGGTGCACTCGTGATGGAAATCGTCGAACTCGTCCGAAAAGCTGCCGCTTTAGCTGATGTAACCAACTTTATCTCGTCTCTCAAAGATAATTACGGCACATTGGTGGGTGCTGGTGGGCGACTGGTAAGCGGAGGCCAGAAGCAACGGATTGCTCTCGCCAGGGCTTTGGTCAAGGACCCGAAGATCCTCATTCTCGATGAAGCTACGGCTGCACTTGACTCGGCAAGTGAGCAGCGCATTCAAGCAGCTATCTCTAAGGTGGCCGCAGGAAGGACCATGATCACCGTTGCACACCGCTTGGCCACTGTGAAGTACGCCAACAACATCATTGTTCTGAAGGAAGGCATGATCCTCGAACAAGGTAATCATACGGCACTCCTCGCCAAGGCCGGTACCTACGCCAACTTGGTACAGATGCAGACCATCGGGGCAGGCACTGATGAGGACCTGGAGTCGTCGCAAGGCTCAGTCGAAATCGACAGTCCCACCAGAGATACTCTTGCTGGCGAGAAGAGACCAGATCACGCGTCAGAAAAAGAACTTGAGCACTTCACTGCGGATGATGACGAGAATGCAGAGACGGAGGACGAAACAGCTGCTTCATCGTCAAGGTCACTGGTATCGGTCATGCACGGGCTGTCACGCATCGTACGACCTTATACGCTAGTTATTGTGATGGCACTGTTGGCTGCAAGTATCGTTGGTGGCGCATTCTCTGCCGAAGCAGTCATCTTCGGCAACACTGTCGGGAGACTCAATCCTTGCAAAACCGAATCCAGTATTCGAGCCGCCGGCAACTTCTTCGGCCTGATGTTCTTTGTGCTCGCCATCATCGAATTCTTTGCCAATCTGGTCAGCTGGTCGGCATTCGGCTGGTTGTCTGAGAAAATGCTGTACGTTGTACGACTCTTGTCCTTCCGCTCATTGTTTGAGCAGAGTCTCCAGTGGCACCAATCGGAGAACCGAACTCCAGCAAAACTACTCTTGTACATCACCAAGGACGGCAATGCTTTAGCAGGGTTAAGTGGTTCCGTTTTGGGGACCATATTCTCTATATCGGTGAATTTGATCGTTGCTATTGTGTTGACCCATATCATTGCATGGAAGATAGCATTGGTATGCCTAGCACTGGTGCCGCTACTTCTTGGAGCCGGGTTGATGGAGCTGCGAGTCTTGGGCAAATTTGAGGATAAACACGAGAACGCGTTTGCCGAATCCGTCGACATCAGTGTGGAAGCAATCAGCTCAATCAAGACTGTTGCAGCATTGGGCCTGGAGAAGGAGACCCTCATGACCTATCGTCGCTCACTCAGAGGCCCTCGTAAAGAAACGACGGCAGTCAGCCTCCATGCAGCTTTGTGGTTGGCCCTCATGTACTTCTTAGGCAACATGGTGAATGCTCTGGCCTACTGGTGGGGATCGAAACAGATCATATCTGGAGCGTATACTCAGACCCAGTTCTTGATCGTGGTCTTCTCACTTTTGGTGAGTGCAATGCTATGGAGCCAAATGTTTGCGCTGGCGCCGGAGCTCTCGAGTGCATGGGCTGCGGTAGCCAGAATCCTGGACCTCATCGACATCGGCTCAACCAAAAATCTCAAGGTCGAAAAACATTGGGCGGCTTCGGCTCAGTCTTCCGAAAAGGATGTTGAAGCGCTGGCAGAGGCAACGGGCCTAGTGACGAGTCTAAGCAGCGGCTCCAGCGTAAGTTTTCGCGACATCACTTTTACGTATCCCGCTCGGCTCGATATGAAGGTCTTGCAAGGATTGAACTTGGAAATCCCCAGTGGACAGTTCTGTGCTCTGGTTGGTCCATCTGGCGCTGGGAAGTCCACTATCATATCACTTATCGAGGGCATGTACAGACCGCAGAGCGGTTCGATCTTGATTGACGGGGTCGACATCACGAGGCAGAAGGATTTCTCGTTCCGCGATGAGATATCTCTTGTCCCTCAAGACAGTGTTCTGTTCGAAGGCACGGTGGCATTCAATGTGGGACTTGGAGCTAGACCTAACGAAGAGGCTAGTCGGGCTGATATCGAGGATGCTTGTCGACTCGCCAACATTCACGAGACCATTGTCAGCTTGCCGCAGGGATATGATACCCTTTGCGGGCCAAATGGAAGCCAGCTGTCTGGTGGACAGAGACAACGGCTCTCGATAGCAAGAGCTTTGGTTCGCAAACCTCGACTTCTCATTCTCGACGAGTCGACGAGTGCATTGGATGCGGAATCAGAGAAACTCTTGCAGGAAGGGCTGGCTAAAGCTTCGAAGGGAATTACCGTGATTGCCATTGCACATCGCCTGCACACCATCAAGCAAGCCAACATTATCTTTTTGATTGAGGGAGGCAGATGCGTTGACCATGGCCCGCACTCTGAATTGTTCCAGAGATCTGAGAGTTATCGGAGCAATGTTCTGCATCAAACCTTGGGCGACGTGGAGCAGGTAGCACCTTAGCCTAGTTATCACAAGGAAGTGCGAAAAGGACCTGACAGGGACGCAAATGAATACTGCCGGCTACATTCCCTACATGTCCACCTTCTTGTCCATTGATCTCCGAAGCCGCACAGGTTGGCCAGACTGTCAGTAGTGGGTGAGTACATACCTTCGTAGGTGCAATACCACGACTGACGGACTGAGGTATCGAGTGTTCGGTATTTCAAGGATTTACCATACCGGCATGACACCGTCAGGTAATACCGTACTGTGTATGTCTCCACTCGTACATGGTGTTACAAACTACTAGGTACGGTTACACACTACTAGGTACGCGTAGTACAATGTATCCATCCACTATCATCCACTACGAGCAGGATCCTTGTTTCATCTGATAAGATTTTTCTTACATCGGAGATTCCACTCGCTGAAGCATCACAAGCATTTTACATCATCTGATAAGATAAAAATTTTCTCATGGTGGAAACCATCCCGCGTCCATGACAACACCTTGACCCTCATCCGTGCCTCATCCATGCTCATTCTACACATCCCACTCACGACACGCTAGATATGCACATCTGATTAGTTTAGATTAGATTTTTCTCTGCTCATAGCTTCGAATTCTCCCATCTCGGTGGTCTCTTCTCCACAAACGCCCGGATACCTTCACCAAAGTTGGTCCCATGCATCAGACGAGGGTACCAACCATCAGCCAGACTCGACACAGCATCCTCCACACTGCTCGCTTCCCAACTCAAACGAATCCCCTGCCGACCAACGATCAGCGCATCGGGACTGTTTCTGCACATGTCCTGAGCGACTTGGACCGCAGCATGAACAACATCTGCAGCACACTCCACCACTCGACTAACAAGACCCCATTCATGAAGCTCCTTGGCGCTCACATTCCTGCCTGTCAGTACAAGGTCGGTGGTGCGTTGCAGTCCGATGGTGCGCGTCAGGCGTGGTAGACACCCCGCCACAGGTACTATCCCTCGCTTCACCTCAGGTAGGGAGAATATCGCCCAAGACCAGGCTATTACCAAATCGCAGTTGGCGACCATCTCAAATCCTCCACCCATGCATATGCCATTTACAGCTGCGATGATCGGCTTCTTGCCCTTTCGACGGGGCAACCCAGCAAGGCCTGGTGCAGCCATGTCGTTGACCACCCCCGCCTTGTTCATCTCGTTCCACTCTGTGCGTGCCGACGCATGGTCAGTCCTCGTTCAAGGAAAGGCATCGCTAGAGGTGAGCCTACCCTGCAAATCGGCCCCAGTGCAAAACGCTCGACCGACGCCGGTGATGATGCCGACCCATAGCCTTTCATCTTGGTCGAAGAGGTCCCAGACACCCTGGATTTCCCGGCTGGTGGCTTTGTCGATACAATTGAGCTTCTCCGGTCTGTCCAGCGTGACCTGAAGAATTCGCTCTTGTGGGAACGAGACATTGAAATGTCGGAAGGGTCCAAGGTTCGACCTAAGAGACATCGAGGGTAGATCGTCGATCGGTGACCGGCCAGCCACGAGACAGGTAGGTTGCAGGTATGTTGACTAGTCCGGCCAGCTTCCTCGCAAGCGTCTTTATACTTTTCCGAGTGAGTATCATTCTGACAATTCACGTGCATTGGCTTTTCCAGAGAAGTTCTGTTGCCGAGGAATGCTTGGATTTCTTTCTGAGCCTGTACCGAGAGCCCCGCTTAGTGATTGTCCAATCTTTCTGTTTGGCTTCAGAGACTCTTCTTGTCAGTCTAGAAGTCTGCTGCAACGCTCCTCAACAGCACTATTCACACGTTCTGATATCGCTACAGTTCCATAATAACGACCAAGTCTCGTCAAAATGGTGTCCGATACTCAAACCCACCACAAATATCCGCCGGTAAAGCTACCGCACCCTTTTCTGACCACATATGGTGTACGCAACATTGGGGAGACGAACCCAGCGAGGCTCGTCCTGACACTGGATGGTCATCCGCCAGCTGGAAGACAGCTGGCCCAACCACTACACCACGATACGCTCTCATGGCTGGAGCTGTCTTTCAAACCCAAGGACGAGTGTCCGCCTCTCTCGAATAACAGTGCATGGGCACGAGCGTGTCGAAGTCCACAGACCACGTTCGAATGGTCCGGCAACAGCACACCTTCACTGGGCCAGATCTGGAACGTGATTCACGCCATCTACCTCGCACATCCAACGAACGAGTACTTCCGACTGACTCTGGTCGGCCTGGGGAAGGACATTATCCGGAACGAGTTGCTTGCTACCGGGTTGGCGATTGAGCATCCCAGGCCATGGCGACCCGCAGACGAATTGAAATCGTACTCTGATGAACTCCTGATACTGCGAAGTTCATTCTGGCAAGGCGCGGGCTCTCCAATGGGCCCTCGTCCGATTTGGGTGGTGGGAGACGGTACGGACGGTCCTCAACGGGAATCACTGTCGCAGTACCCGCTCATGCCCGAGAACCATCATTTCACAATGAAGTTTCCCGACGAGGCCGTGTACACTCGTCATCCTATCCGACGGCCCAAGCCGCACCCGGGGTCGATCGCGTACAGTCGCTACGTCCCGGAGCTGGACGAGCACTTCTCGCTCGAAGTTGTCGACTGGCAGAACCAAGAGCACCTGGCGCTGTTCAACATGTGGCAGAACGACCCACGAGTTGCACAGGGCTGGAACGAGACTGGAACTCTGGACCAGCACCGCGAATACCTGCGCAAATTGTGGTTCGATCCTCACGTGCTCTGCTTGTTTGGGCGCTTCAACGAAAGCCGCTTCGCCTATTTTGAACTATACTGGGCAAAGGTAAAAAAATTCCCGCTACCCACCATGCGTCATTCGTTGTTTCGTCCCCTTCGAGATCCAACACGTGATTGCTTACCACGGACTATTCACTGACTGTCGTTCGCAGGAGGATCACTACGGCGCCCACTACGACGCCGGAGACTACGATCGGGGTCGCCATTCTCTCGTCGGCGACGAATCGTTCCGCGGCTCGCATCGGGTCAACGCATGGTACTCAAGCTGCATCCACTATTGCTTTCTGGACGAGCCGCGCACGGCCAATGTCGTGGGCGAGCCCAAGGCCACGGGCGCGACAATTCTGTCGTATGAGCAGTCGCAAGGCCTGGTAATCGGCAAGTATGTCGACCTGGGCCACAAACGGTCGGTTCATTCGATTTGTAGCCGCGAGAAGTGGTTCCAGCTCTGTCCACTGTTCTGGGATGGCCGGGAGAGACCGCTCGAGTCCTCTGACCGAGCCGCGTGGAATGCGAAGCTCTAACTACATATGTTAGCCTTGAGTTTTTTTGGAATTCGAAAATAGTGCTATCTACGTTAGGCAGTCTTCCAATGTTAGTTGTGCAGCTCCAAAACAATGTCACGCCGTGCTCCGTGCAAGAAGATATTTAGTGGAATTCGCCGTGAGGATTCTGTAATTGACTTTTTTTTTATGTTGTGAACTCCAGAGCGTGCAACAATTAAGCCATCACTTTTGGAATAAACCACCCCGTACCACGGCAGCTTCACTTTGACCTAAATACTGACCTAGATACTATGAACTTCCTGATGATCCTGTGTCTCCACGCAGCTGTAGGTTACTAGCTGATTCGACCACCGAGCAATACAGCGTCCGGCCGATCGGCTGCCAATTCTTCAACTGTCGCCACCAGCTCATCAAGAATCGCGTGCACGAACGCTGAATTTCCTTCACTCCCCACCACCCCGACATGCGTCCGCCCTTGTCGGACGAGCGACACGATCTTCATCGGATAAGCAGCGTCTCCGTGTGGATTCGAAATGTCCACTTTGCAAGTTCTTCCGGCGAATGGCATAGTGTCGAAGTCCTCAAAGTCCTGGTGGTGGACGATGGAATCGAAAAATCGTGCCTCGGATGGCCACTGCGTGCACTGCTTGGATATCTTCTCGAACCCGAGGAAATCATGGACTGCGGATTCTGCAGTCTGCTTCTGAACGAATAGTAACAGGTCCGTCGCGGTCCATTGCTGTCCAAACAAGACCCTGATCGGCGTGAATTGGTAACACGGGCCCACGACGTTCTCCACATTCGCGAGGTCGATGAGACGGCCCGAAGTGACGCTGCCGAATGTTACGTCTGGAATTTGCAGGCGACGTGCCAACACGAGTGCCCATCCTGCAGTCAGCAGGCTAGCGGTGGTGATCTCCTTGGGACGTTGAGAGATGTCGACCGGTTTTGTCACGAACAAGGGCTTGTCTCCGGGTCGTCCGGAGGCTTCGCCTAGCATGGACAACGATGAGCCGTCCAGGAGACCGCGCCAATAATCGACAGCCCCACGTTGGATCTGCTCATCGCAAATGCGTGCCATGTACGAGGAGAATGGCTCGAACTCGACGACCTTCCCTCCGGTGTACAAGATCTCCAGATCTCGGAGCAGGGCTGGGAGAGAGATGCCATCGTACTGAGCGTGGGACAGGCATATGATCAGGCATCTCTGGCCGTCCGTGCCTTCGACATAGAACATCTTGAAAAAAGGTGAGCCCAGCTGGAAATCCGATTCAATATCATCTTCGCATAGGTCGGTGACGTATTGTTCGATTTCTGTGTCGGCATGTTTCATGACCACAGGAGTACGCAGTTCATCCGCAACCACTTGGAAGAGGGACGATTCGTGCTCGATGAAGATGGTGCGTAGAATATCGTGAGTCTTGACCAGCTCATCGCAGGCGAGGAGCAAACGCTCTTGATCGATGCCTTCGTCAAAGTACAACATCGTGTATTGTACCGAGGTTCGCGGAGTTTGGATGGTTGCCCGGACGTCCAGCGCCTGGGAATCTGTCACTGGAAGAACGTCTTGGATGGACCACTTGGGATCAGTCAACTGGGGCCGGACAACTTTGAAGAGGAACGATCCTATCTCGGGAAGAGCCAGCGTCGAGAAAGGCTTGTAAGTCTGAACTTTCTGTTTTAAAACTTGGTCGACCTTCAACACCTTGGCCGCGTCGCGCAGGCGCATGTGCTGAAAGACATCGGCTACCGTCAACATGTGCCCTTGAAAACGGAGATCTGACACCAATTTCATCGCCAGGACAGAGTCGCCACCAAGGCGGAAGAAATTGTCGTCAAGGTCAATCTTCTCCGGACCGATCGCGAGTATCTTTGCCCACGATGTCCGCAGTATTGACTCGGTCGCTGTCAAATCTGTCTGCGCCGAGATTCTCGTCCACACGTACTTGAGGCTTTCTCGGAGCTTGGTGAGCACATCTCGAGGGATCTTGGAGGCCAGTTGGTTCAGCAAGTCGTGATCAACTTGGTCCGCCAGAGAAGGGATCTTGTCAACCACAACATACGCAAAGGGGACCATATACGGTGGAAGACTGTCTTGGATGAATCTGTCGAGCTCTTTAAGTGCCACCGCAAGGTCGAGGGCAATCTTCGCAGTGATTGCCGCTCGGAAGCTTTGCGGGCTTGAGCCATCGGCAATGATGTCGTGACTCGTCGGCATCAGCTCAACGCCATCTTCCTGCGAATTTTGCTGCTCTATGAAGGCAACGAGCATTTGCTCCAAACGCGGCCGAGGTGCATCCGAGGAGGACTGGAATACGGCGACAGCGGCACGAAGTCCTGGTGGAAGATGGCTTTTGAAACGGGCTTCCACATCTGCGATGTCGACTGCGTGCCCTTGAACAGGAGCAACATTCTCTTTTCGGCCAACGAATATCAAGCTGCCGTCGTCTTGTAATCGGACCATATCACCTGTGGGCTGCACTTTCCCCCTTCGGCCGACGTGATGAGAGCTTCCAGCCACGAGCCAGGCTGGAGATTCAAGAGTTTCGCCCGAAAGAATATCTCCTTCGAGCCAGAGCTCGCCCACGCAGCCAATGGGCGATAACAGGGACGGGTTCCGGGTATCACAAACCCAAGAGACTACAGCAGGAGGATAGATTGAGTCTGGCTCCATTCGAGCGTCTGCTCGGAGTCTTTTAGATGGTTCATCCAAGGACAATGGGGCCACACGGTTCCATTGCCAGATCTGGTCCAGTTCCGCCTGGGAGAGACAAGAAATCTCATCGAGTCTTCTGGAGAGATGCTTTGTCAATTGCAAAGAAGCCGCTTCCAGCTGACCAAGTATTCTTTTCATTTGGTCGATATCAATCAGGCTGCTGTCGAAACTTGCACAGATCCTGAAACCACCCTTCCGAATACCACAGCCCAGCATCAGCGGATACGGGTTGAAATGTAGTGCTTCACGTACCACATCCCCTTGGTCAAAGCCAAGTTCACCGCCCATGTATTCTGGTTCTGGCTGGATGACCAAGCCCGTTCGAGCCTCGATGGCACATTGAGCATCGCTGCTGACCTTTCTGATGTTCTGCACCCCGTAATGCTGATAAGGCGTGCGAGCCAACATGCCTTGCTGGATGGTCTGTAGATAAGATTCCACAGTGCGCGTCCGGTCGATACGTATGCGGACTGGTATTGTTGCGATCAATGGGCCTTCAATACTTTCGACGCCTGCCAACGGAATGTCTCGACCAGTGAGTGTCTCAATGAATACGACATCATTGGCAGCCGTATACTGCGATGCAACAAGCGCCCATGCAGCACGAATAAGTGTTGCCATGGTGAAGCGCGAACCTACGCTTGCTTCGATGTGAACTTGATGCTCAAGCATCGCATCCGCAGTTGGCAAGTAGTCCCTAGAAGGCGCGCGCGGGAACTGAGGTCCGACAGCACCCTCGAGTTCTCGTCGCCAAAACTGTTGAACGGAGTTCTCATCCGTGTCTTGCAAATACCTGACAAGGTCCCTCATCTGTGTTCCTGTACTGATGTGCTGACCTTGCAAGGCATGCGCGACCTTTCCGAGTATCAACGGCTCCGACCATCCATCGTAGAGTACGTGGTGGATAGTCCAGATCATGTAGCGCTTCCTGCCGGCTGGAGGGGTGACAATGGCATATCGAGCTAGCCTTTGGCCAAGGTCCATCTTCTCATTCCTGTCGCTCTCAAGATATTGTGCAAGGTCAGTCGACTGCCTCCAGATGATGTTTCCCTTGAGGACGACTTGCCAAAGCCTAGATTCTGAAGACTGAACCAAGCGAGTGCGTAGAATAGGGCTTGTCGCCACTGCTTCCTCCCATGCTTGCCTCCAGGAAGCCAAATCAATATGTTCTGGGATACAGGCGAGTCTCTGGGCAACGTAAGGCGTGGCTGATTTCAGCGAGAAGGTAAACAGTCCTTCCTGTGTTGGTGTGCAAGGATATATGTCTTCTATGGCCACCCGATCAGCTCCGCAAGCCTGTGCTGCCTCGAGACAGGCACTGTCGATGGTGTGTGAGATCATAGAGAAAGCTGGTGTTACCGTCCGTGCCTGCGATTCACACATGTGGACAACTTCAGCCATCGCCGACAGTTTTGGGTGGAGAAAAGCGTTGGCGACAGTGAGATCGAGACCTTGCGCTCTACAGACAGACACAAGTCTCATTGCCGTCAAAGAGTCCCCACCTAGTGCAAAAAAGTTATCGCCAGGGAGGATTGTTTCGGCATCAAGCTTCAAAGTCTGGCCCCATGCTTGCCGCAAGCGTTGTTCGAGTTCACTCAGTCGATATGTAGTACCGCGCTCTGCGCCATGATCAAGCTGCCGCAGGTCGACGGTGGCAGCAAACTGCCTTAGTCGCTTGCGATCGGTCTTGCCTGATATCAATACAGGAATATAGTTGATGGGTATATACGCGCTCGGTACCATGTATCGGGGCAGGACTTTTGCTAGGTTTGCATCGGCTTGTGACAACGTATCCTGAAGCTCGCCGCTTGGTTGCACTAACTTCAGGTCAGAGTCTCCCTGCTGCTGTGGTGCCTGGGAAGCAACGAACGCCACCAAAGTAGGTTGGCCTCCAGAGCCCGAAGGTGTCACGACCTCCGCAATGACGCTGGTAGCAGGAGATAGAATGGTCTTGAGCTGGTATTCGATCTCGCCAAGTTCAACGCGTTGTCCACGTAATTTGACTTGAGTGTCTTTTCGTCCGACGAAGACAATGCCTCCAGAGCCGTCAGGATCATATTTCCCCAAGTCTCCAGTCTTGTACAGACGCCCTCGACGCCCGCTGTGGGTGTTGTGGCCCGCTCTGAGCCATGACAGATCCTCGATGAAAGCGGCTGCGGTTTTGGCAGGGTCATTCAGATAGCCTTGTCCGACGATTGGACCTTCGACAAGCAACTCGCCCACAGCACCGACTGGCATCAACGATTCGTGGTCGTTGGGGTCAACAATCCACATGGCCGCTCCCGTGCCTTTGCCAATGGAGATGTAGTCTCTGCCAGTTGCGGCGCTACTGTTGACCGTACATCCGATTGTGCACTCGCAAGGTCCGTAGCCGATCACGATCCTGGTGTCTCGACCCCAGCGTGTGACATCTCTGGCTGTGACAGCCTCTCCTCCCAGACCCAGCATGCTGAGTGACGCGATAACGTCGGAGTCCAGTATTCGTGCGACCGACGGGGTTAGACCTGCGTAGTTGACCTGCATCCCCCGCATAACACCATTTATGTCGTTCATCCGATCTTCGTCGGAGGGGATGCAAAGGCAGCCGCCTTGTGCAAGGGTACAGAGCATGCTATCGATGCTGACGTCAAAAGCGTACGACGCAAAATCGAGAACCCTGGAATTTTCTGTATAGCCAACGGCTTCCGCCCGAGGAATGGCACTGCTTGTATAGGTTTCGTGAGAGATCATGACTCCCTTCGGAACACCCGTGCTTCCCGAAGTGAAGATAATGTACATGAGAGCAGTTGGTGGCACGGGTGTCAACGTTGCCCCACGCTGCAGTTTTGAGAGATCTGTGAACGTGTCCTCTTCCACGACGACAACCTTGCCCTCCGGTAGGATTGACGCCGATAGGTCTTGCTGTTGCCGGGAGGTCAGCATCGTCTTTGCTCCCACTTGCTGTGCCGTATTTTGGAGACGGGCAAGCGGAAGGGTTGGGTCCATGAGTACAAAAGTTGCACCCGCTTTCATCACTGCAAGCACGGCGACAATTGTCCATCTTGACTTCTCAAAGCAGACCGGCAGGACATCATGTAGTTGAACACCCATCTCTGTGAGTGTGTGCGCCGTGAAGGTGGAATACTGCTCGATTTGGGCATACGTCAGGCAGCCGTCCCAGGAAGAGATTGCGACTTTACCTGGACACCTTTGAGCTCGTTCGGATATCACATCGTGCATGCAGAAACTGTGGGAAGGCGGTAGTTTGTGATTCCACTCCCATATCTTGTCCAGATCATGTTGGGTGGGCTGAATGCAATCCTCAATGGTCGCACGCGGCTTTGCAATGCACATTCTGATGGTGTCGACCAGTGTCTCAATATGCCGCGTCACCGTGTATTGCGGCACGCTCTCGGTGCACCACACCGGTCGAGCCTCGAGCTTACCATCACGAAATCGTAACTCGAGGTGAAGTACTCCCTTTTCACATCATTGTCAGAGATGCGATATCAAGGTGGAATGCATTTTGCTTACTTCATCTCGCGCTTCCTCTAACGTTTGTGAAAGGGAACTCGTGCTCAGAAGGAGCGATACGGGACTGAGACTGTCTGCACCATGACTTGGTGCAGCCGTTATGAGGCGGTGGGAGACAGCTGTAGCAATGTGTCCAACATCGCCTGGTGGCTCCGTTACAACTTCTTTCATCGAAAGATGATTGCGGGTTGGCTCATGTGCAAGACCGTTTGCTGGGCTATTATAAGTCCACTCGAAGGAGACCTCATCGCGTTCCCGGCTCCGACTGAGCATTAGAAGCCAGGACGAAAGGATGAATCCCTCTCTCATACCTGTTGGAGTGTTGGTCGTACCGGATGCAAGATCAACAACCTTGAATGACAGGAAGTGGTCCTCATCAACGCGGTCGTTGGGCAATCCATGGAGCGATTCATCTTTTGAACAATTCCCATTGCGTGGAAAGTCCTGGATAGAGCCCATTCTGCATCAATCGAGCTTTGGTGCTCGGATTGACGCTGTGGCGGCCCAGGCTGGGAGGAGGAGTTACAGCTCGACTGTTCTCTTGGTGCTCTTGAGCTTTGCAAGACTCGAATGTGTCTGGAGTGATGATGTATAGTACTCGCCAAAGTCGGCCAGCCAGTATTATGTCAGCAGGTTCTCAATCGCCGATCAAGCCGTATCGCATCAAGCAGACCATGGTTGCCGTACAGGTCAAGGCATTGTCGACCGAGATCGGTCGGCGTGGGTGGTTGGGATACGTCCCTCACCTAACTACGAGCCAGGAGGGGAAGAGGGTCGGGCGTTTGACACGCAGGATCCATCATTCGACATGCCGGTCTGCGTCAGACTGCGTTGTGCGAAATTGGCGGAGAGGACCACAGCAGAAACAGTTGATGCGGACCTTCGATCATGCAAGGTTAACGAACAGGCCACGAGGGCCGCAGGAAAGTGGACCATCTCTTCGGGGTCCAGGACGAAAGAAGGTCACCCAGCAAGACTTGAAAGCGTTACCCAAAAGGCGAATGGCACAGAAGGACCAAAACCTGCAATGAGCAACGAGGATTAACAGCGACTGGCGGAGAAACACACTGTCCATTCGGCAGAGTTGCCTTCCAAGTTGTCACCCAACCAGGTTTTTAGCTGTAATGAACCCGTATTTTATTCCCAGGCTTTTTTAAACTTACTAGCGCGTTTCAACACGTCGCGAATACTCCAGGTATTGAGCCATGTATTGTCAATGGGTCAACGTCTGCACCATCCACGTTCTATCAAGATGCTCAACAAGTGGAGCAAAGTGCAATGTTGTTTGCTCCTGGTCGATGCTTTGCCTCTGCGGAGCGGCAATCTTCGCCGGAAACACGTTCGTTTCCATGCAGGGACACAGAGCACTGAACTACCATGCGCAGCCAACGCTCTTCCGATCCCGCTGCTCGTAGGGCCCATCCATTTGGTGACACTGACCTAGTACTTCTCCCGAGGTAGGTACGAAATTTTCGCCTCCGAAAATGACAGTTCAGCCTAGGTTCCGAGTCCTAGAGGGCTACCAATGGTTCATCACGCCTGGCGAGACCGGATGGCACAATATTGGAAGCAGCAAGTCAGGCTGTCCACGTGTTGCGGCCTGCTAGTATCAAATGCGAAGGTACCCAGCCTCAGGAAATAAAGTCCATCTGAACGTTGATACCTCAATGCACTTCAGCCATGGCGCTGGCGAGCACAAGACCACTGTTGTTTCCTCCGCGTCCACCTTCGATCGTTCACGGGAGCACAGAAACACCATTAGTCGATTTCACACTTGGAGAGCTGCTTGATTTTCAGTGCAGACGATATTCGACAAGAGAATGTTTGATAGTACCATGGACTGGCGCAAGGTGGACATACAACCACCTCAGAGAAGAAAGCAGCAGGGTCGCGAAGGCTCTGCTTGCTCGTGGCATTCGAGCTGGAGACAGAATTGCCATCATGGCTGGGAACTGTGAACAATACGTGTCAGTGTTCTTCGCTACAGTGCGTATAGGCTGCATTCTGGTCATCCTCAACAATACCTACACTTCTTCCGAAGCACAGTATGCTCTGAGGTTTACTGGTAAGTGTTGGTCTACAGGCGACGAACATGCTCTGACCAAGACAGAGTGCAAGCTTCTGTTCACTACTTCTCGCATTGGTCATCGCGACAATAAGCCACTTTTGCATCATCTACGGGACGCGCCTGGGACCGTTGAGGAGATCATCATCCTGAGAGGCCATGCAGGACAATTCACTTCATACGAGAGCTTCGCAGAAGATGGAGCTTGCGAGCCAGACGAGCCACTTGCCGAATGCTCCAACCATTTTGGTACTCACGATGTCTGCAACCTGCAATTCACCAGCGGCACGACAGGGAATCCAAAAGCTGCGATGTTGACTCACCAGTAAGCTGGCCGTCTGCCCTCCATCCCAATCAAGCACACTGACCCAAGTTTAGCTCTCTTGTCAATAACAGTAGATTTATTGGTGATCGAATGGCTCTGACTGAGGATGACGTGTTGTGTTGCCCGCCTCCGTTGTTCCATTGTTTCGGTCTGGTGCTCGGTTTACTAGCTATAATCACCCATGGAGGGAAAGTGGTCTATCCTACAGAGACATTTGACGCAGCCGCTTGTTTGAAAGCAATCCACGAGGAGCAGTGCACAGCTTTACACGGTGTTCCAGCCATGTTTGATTCTATCTTCAGTCTACCGCGGCCGGACGGTTTTGATTGCTATCGTCTGCGAACTGGAATCATTGCCGGGGCTCCTGTTCCTCGGCACCTGATGGAATTGCTGGTCAACGACCTCGGAATGACAGAGTTTACGAGTAGTTACGGTAAGCTGCTCAATTTTGATCTGCGATCAATAAGCTTCTAATGGGTTTGAATAGGGTTGACCGAGGCATCTCCTACCTGCTTCAACGCCATGCACGACGATCCTATTGACCTGAAACTTTCGACAGTCGGCCAGGTCATGCCACATGCTCATGCCAAGATTGTGGACCGATATGGTAAGATCGTACCAATTGGTGAGAGAGGAGAGCTTTGCATCGCTGGGTATCAGTTACAACGAGGGTACTGGAAGAACCCCGAGAAGACCTCGGAAGTCATGATTCGTGATGAGAACGGCGTCTTGTGGCTGCATACTGGTGATGAAGCAGTCTTCCATGAAGACAAAACTTGCACAATCACTGGCCGGTTCAAAGACATCATCATTCGAGGTGGGGTTCCTAGCTGTCAAATTTCAGCCTAGACACTGACGAAGCGTTTTAGGCGGAGAAAACATTTACCCTCTCGAGGTTGAAGAGAGGTTGATGCAACACGAAGCTATCGAAAGGGCAATCGTGGTCGGCATGAAGCATCATCGACTAGGAGAAGTCGTGGTTGCCTTTCTGCAAGGTACCTCTCCAGCATTTGGAGGAACCTACGCCGCTATCAGCGACGATGAGGTTCGCGAATGGGTGAAGATGAGACTGGGCCGGCACAAGGCTCCTGAACATGTATTCTGGCTAGGCAAGGATGGAGTTCCCAATGCTGTTCCACTGACAGGAAGTGGGAAGGTGAGGAAGTTCGAGCTTGCCAAGTTGGCCGAACAGATCCTGGGAACTGCAAAAGCGAAGCTATAAGCGAGCAACAGGCCTACTTGTATGAACACCAAGAAACCGCAGGTAAAAACCTCTGTGATCCGTTGACTATAGAGTTCGAGGTCTCTTGTGCAACTTTTAAAATCGGCTTGTGCCCAAGCTTTGCCTTTATTCAGCTAACCTATATCTGGACTGACGCCTTCTGCGACTCTGGATCGGCCTGACCGTCCTCATCGCTTACAGCCTGGCAGACCTGTCCTCCGTCACCGGCTCGGTCGATTGACGCCTTTGCTGGATCATGGACTCGGCGATGCGTCGACCTCTCTCTGCAAGTATGGGATACAAAGCATCATCAACCTGCAGTGGCCATAGTTAGCAGTGACACACACGATTAGATTGACGGCGCACATACGTCGTCGGCTTCCCCGAGGGATCCTTGTAACCACAAGCCACAGTCTTTTGCGAGCAGGTCCGTCCGGAAGTTCACTTGATAGTCCCGATTTACGCTTACACGATGCCCATCAACCAAGTCTGAAAGCTGCCGCATGATTCGTTCGTGATCGCTCTTGTCGTATCCAGTCGCTGCAATGACAAGGTCGAAGGTACCGCAGTAGTCAGATGCGTCGTCGTCGAGGCACTTCAACGATAGAGCAACCTGTCCGCCAACAGTCTTCGCAGCCGCTGCTAGTTGATGGCTGAACTTGATTTGATATTGCCATCTCGACGGGTCTGCTTCTTTAACGCTTTGTCGGTATTGCGAGTCATATAAATCCCTAAGCATGCCGTCCTCGATCGCGTGACCGGAAGCTGAGCGTTCTACTCCATCCATTGCTCTTCGTCTCAATTCTGGTGGCAGTGTCTGTCCTGCCTCTGTGGTTGGTCGTCGCGCGACGTCCATGACACTGCATCACTTTTAGCATTAAACTAGCCACCGCTAAATTCCGGGTGACCTACAATGGAGTGCTGTCGGATCCTCGGAGGACAGCATCCTCGGTGAACCAGACGGCTTGATGGTGTCCCCATATACTCTGCACGTATTCGAACACTTCAGCAGCCGATTGACCATCACCAATAATCGCAATGCGGGCTCTCCCTGCCGTCTTCTTCAACATTGACGGGACAGCATCCAAGGTGTCTGTCGAATGGGCGAGGCTCGGACCGATATTTGCTCGGGACAGAATGGCGGGTATTTTGGGTTGAGGTTCCATTGAACATATGAGTTGCTTTGTTACTAACACATCTTGCTTCCCAGTGACCATGTCCGAGACCGATACTTTCCAGCAGGAGACTGCGCCTGCTGCATTTGCTACCGGCGTTATGCTGTTCACTTGTTTCTGAAAACCCTTCCGCGCCTGGAGGCGATCTGCGCACCATCTCAGGTATCCCGAGAAAAGTTCTCTGGATGGACAGAGATGGGAGCTGTTGGCATAGACGACGAGCCGATTCGTTGCTTGAAGGTAGTTCATGAAGGTGAATTTGGAGCGAGGGTTTTCGGAAGTAATCAGGTCATTCAGGAACGAAGTCCTCAGACGTGTAGCTGGTATGTCCGGACACGGTTTCCATGACGACTGAGGTTGAGATTCCAGAAATAACGTATTGTCGAGAGATTGTCTCTCATGCAAGGCGATGGCAATGGAGAGCGCCGTAATTCCAAAGCCGATGCAGACCAGATCCAACGGTTGAGAGTCTGACTGCATATTGTTGTCCTTTCCCAGGTCGGAGTGATCGCAACTGAATGCCATCGAGCGTGAATTCTCTGTGACCAGAGGTGTGTACTACAACAATGAGTCTGCGGATCACGCCGATGTCATCAAATCTGAGGCCATCGCTCCAGTTCAAGGGTAATTGCCGGTCGCGTATATTTTTCCGTAGACTGGACAGTTGGCCGGTCCCTGTTTTTCACCGTTGTACCAGCCATGTCCTGGGTCCTGGTACATACTGGCCCTGCGTGTTAGCGCACCACAGCGGTGTCGAGCTGTACAATACGCTAATGTACAGGTAGTCCTTGGGTACCTGCCAGGTAAGATCTCTAATACGGTGCAGAACAGCAGTGGTATTTGACATGATTAAATTACGGCGGGCTGTCTTGGCGCTGTACTGTCTCGGATCAGATAACTCAAACCAAAATCTGATAACTTAATTTCCACCACGCCAAAACTGCGCCAAGACCGACGGACTTGGAGGATCCAACGCAGAAAGTGGCTCCTTCACCGCGATTTTCTCCGTGCGTTCTCCCTGCGTTAACTGCAAACAGCATCAATCTGCACCTCTTCCTGGTCACGAAGCTTTGAAAAATTTTCATCTGATAAGATAATCTCCAATCGAAAGTCCTCTTCTGTAACGTGCCGAGCTCGACGATCCACCGCTGATTCTCATCCTCCGAACAAGCACCTTTCCGGGCCAGTCCCAGGCCGCGAATGTGATCAAGCCCGTGCAAGCCTCCGCCAACAGCAACAGCCGGCAGACAAGATGGCGGTCGGTGGTGGTTGCGATATCGGAAGCGTGTGCTCAAGAGCTCGGCTCCTCGACAGCCCAACATTTCAGAAGAAAAGATTGAAAAATGAAAACACAACAAGTGGAATTCCCCTTCCGAGCATGACATACCAGACCGGAAGCTGACTCCAGGCAACCATGCCGCACTTCAAGCGCAGTCAGGCATTGCTGAGCACTGCATTGTGGCCAAGGCTGTGGCTGTGTCGGAGCGCCATTCGCAGCCTGTCAAGTCCTCTATGCGCCTAGTACTTTCCGTATGGCAACTACGTGGAACGCTGTGATGCCAGTTCTCGTCCACCTCGAACATCCAGCTGTGCTGGCGTAAAGCGCTGTTCATCAATCCGGGCTAACCACCTGCAAATGTCCGCCCATGACCATATCATGAAGGGCACTCTTTCCCGAGCTGCATATAATTCCAGCAAACTGGTAAGTTGTCAGTCCGGTTCAGAAATTGTTGCTTCAGCGACAAGACGTACTGGAATTGCCCAGATCATCGCCGAAGCAGGTCTTCAAAACACTTTCTCCATAAGTGGTTCCGTCAGATGGATAGTATGCCACTGCTTGCTTGCCAATTGCAATCCCAATCATGGGTGGGATCTCTTTCAGCTCCATGAATTCCGGATTGATGCCTTGATGTTGGGCCAACATCAACTGATGAATGTTCTGCGCTGCGTATTGTCCCATATGCATCGCAGCACCACAACGCTTGATGCCCGACCACTTCGCAATATCACCAACTGCAAAATGGTGTAGCGAATTTGGCACTTCCGGCATGACGTTCAACCTATAAATCTGTCAGCAACCTTCCTCTTTTCCCCGGCTGCGCTTACCGTGCGGTGACTTGGACATAGCCTTCCTCGTCCAATGCTGATTGATGCAGGTAAGTGGTCGAGGGAATGCTTCGTGATACGGCGTGGATCACATGTCCAGCCCGAATTCGCGACTGATCTGACAATACTAAGTCCCAGATGGGTTGGCCGTCATCTGAAGGGAAACTTTTGGTGCTCAGCACGCGTTGACCCATGATCGTCTCGACTCCGGCTTCGTGAAGGGTGATGAGGCATCTTTCCTTGAAGTCGTCAGGAAGAGGCTCCGAAGAGCAAAGCTTTTCTCTAGAATGGATCAAGGTGACTTTCTGGTCTGGCATGACCAATTTGATTTCGGCTGCCATCTCGATCCCGACCGCACCTGCAGGTCGTGAATACTGGGTTTCCAGGACATGTAAGGAATTCCTTACCTCCACCAATGACAACAACGCCGTCTCTGGCTTTTCTCACCGCTTCGATATGCTCTGCCGCCTCCGACAGGTAGGCCTGTCTTGACTTTGCCTGAGGAACAACCGGCCATACTCTACGCAGACCAGTGGCTGCTACGAGGAAGTCGTATTCCAATCCCAGTGACGAACCTGTCTCCGACTCGGTGACCACGGCTTGCTTCTTGTCGCAGTCCACATTTTTGACGCTGCCTTGGATGAAGTGGATGTCCTTCAGCGCCGGAATGTCTCTGAAATTTGTCCACGCCTTTGGTGCATACTCTCCAGAGGCAAGCGCAAGTGGCGATGATATCAGATGGACTGGAGTACCAGTCAATATTTGGGCGTATGGTCTGGTGATGAACACTCACAATACCCGTCCTTTTCATCTACAAGGGTGATTTTGACAGGAATCTTGCTGAATTTGCTGGTATCCGCTGGCTGAGAAGCAAACCGCGGTGATCTCCCTTCGCATAGGTCTAGCAGATTCAAAGCCGCTCCGAGTCCAGCGTATGAGCCCCCAAGGACGAGGACTTTAAATGGACTCGAATGTAGAGTAGATGCGATCCCCTCGTTTGATGGCATACTGAGATTCCGGGGGAATGATCGCCGGACCGAAAGTAATCGTCGTGCCACGAACCTCATACAGATTGGAAATGAGGCAACTGAGGCAACTGAGGCTCATCAGGCTTATAAAGTATCTGATGTTGTGGCTCGTGGTGGCCGAAACCGGGAGACGTGCCAATGCTGATGCTATCTACGAGGCTACTTAACCTATCGCGGTGGGGTGAGACCCGAGAGCCCATGATGGCCCGCCCCGGCGTCCCTGAGTGGTGTGGTCAGCTCCCAGTCTCCCAGGGGTTGGCAGCCTAGTAGTGGTCCCTGCAAACCACCATGCCGGCCCCAATCATCTTTAATAAAGCTCGTTGTTCCACCCACCTACCACCTCCTCCATCACACATGACTCTTCCTTAAATGCTTGGAAAAATAACCTAGAATCAGACACTTTCCTTCAACTCCCTGTGGACTTCATCACTAAGTCAGAGAGTTACCCCAGCGCATCGTGGACTCCTTGATCGTGCGTCTGTTTCTTGAGCCTGCGTCTCTCGGCGGTGTACTTCCATTGGAGTCAGCAGGGTTTTCATTACGCTCTGTGCCATGGAGATACATGCCTCGTGAAGGTCCCTGGGCTCGTACTTGGCAGGATTGTCTTCCGATGTACAGGCCGGCATGACCTTTGGTTTCGTATCAGTCTCATTCGTTCCAAAGAATAGGCAGGCTCATCCTCACCGGAACTGCAACGTCCATGTTGAAGCTGAAGAAAAATGGAATCGAATACCGATCCAGTCCCGACGTATTACGGACGCGGTGAACAGTGGATACAAATTTGTCATTGGAGATTCTTTGCAAGAAGTCGCCGACGTTGACGACAAATGGCCCACGAATAGGCTTCGCAGGGACGTACATGCCGTTCTTGTTGAGGATGTCTAGGCCTCCTGTCATGTCTTGGTTGAGGATTGTGAAGGCTGTGTGCGTGTCAGCGTCGCCTCCTTACAGTTTTCAAGTCGGACCGTACTTTCGAAATCACTATGTGCGCCCAGGCCGTCCAGATCTTCTGCGCCGGGCGCTCGAGGTGCATAATGCTGCAAGATGATTGACACGAATGGCGCAGTGACCATGGGATCGAAATAACTCTCCTCGGCCCCCAGGCCTAGAGCGAATGTCCGAAGCAGAGCGCGAGACAATTTCAGAAGTTCGGCCTGATATCTCAATAGCGTGGTCCGGAACTCTGGCCAGTGGTCTGGCCATTGGTTATGTATGCCAATACAAAGCTCGCGCTTCTCAGGACTCAGATGTGGCCGTTGTGGATCGTTGTCGGGGTCGTAACTGTACAGGAAGGAACCTTTCTTGACTGGTTGAATTAGAGTCAATAAACTCCCGCCTTGGAGATCCGGCTTTACGACGCCTCACCTGCCTCGCCGTCCGGCGTTTTGGTGTAGTGAATCTCATACCCTCGGAGGGTGGGAGACTTGTACACGTCCTGCTCCTTCTTCACCTCCAGCGGCTGTGCATGATATCTGCGCGAAAGCTCAAAGAGCTCGTCGATCAAGTCTTGCGAGATACCGTGGTTCTTGATGTACATGAAGCCAACGGTTTTGCAAACATCTGCAACCTCTTTCGCTGCTTGCAAGCGGTGCTCATAATCGTCGCTGAATATGTTGCCAATGTCAACATGGGGGACCTCTTCAAAAGTTTTGACGGCCTAGTCGCCCTTCAGAATTTCTCGTTTGTTGTCATGGGTCCCGTCACGAAAGAAGCATTCATACTGCGGCTCATGCTGAGCCACTACTGTCGCGGTAGTCGACATTTCTGCTGCTGTGGCTGCGGTCGCCGTCCGGAAGGCTTAGCAATGCTTATATTCTCCAACTGACGGTCTTGAAGATGAGTGAGGACGGGTGTGAAATCGAGAAAGTTGTATCGATGGTCATGTGCAGCGACGAACTGGGTCAGGAACGGAGATTCGCGGGGCTGGAGATAAGCCGACCGCAAATAAGAGAGCAGATGCTAGACAATGTCGAGATCCTGGCCAGGATATCTATCAGTCCACGACCCGAACAGGCTACGCCCGAGGTCGGAGTCGGACGCGAAGGTGCACGCGTGCACCATCAAAGACTCCTACCAAGCGACGTCGCTTGCATTCGAGATGTCAAAGCCGACCAGTTGATTAGCGCCAAAGACGTCGGCCTCACACGTCTAACCCAAAAAGCTGTAAATCATCCACCCAGTCGCGCATCCATCCGCTCTCTTGGAAGTCATCGCCAACCAAAAGCTGAAAATCCGAGTTGTACGTGTCCAGAGTTGGCCTTGGGAGAGGACCAAGACGCTCATCTGGGGTCATCCAGTCGCCGAGCACCGGACCCTGATCAACCGGTGCCTGGGTGTTCCTTTCCATGATCGAAGTATCTTCCTGCTCCGTGGTTGATCTGGATATTAAAGTTCGCAAAGCCTCTATGTTCGACTCATAGTTCTTCAGCGCCGACGGGCCATAAGGCTCCAGTAGCTCAACTAGTGTATCGGTGTCTTCTGTCTCAGAACTGTTATATCCACTCGCTCGCTCCTGATCTCGTTTACCATGACTGATGTTGGGGTGGTTGGGGTTTTGCATCGATACCGCCTTCCTTATAGCCCTCACGTTGGCAAGATTGTTGACCGCAGACGTCCGGATCCGACTGAAAGTCTGCAGCACGTTCTCGATGGTGTCCAGCGCATGACCAGACTGCGAGGCTAGCGCTGGGACGCAGCAAAGGGCGGATAATTGTGGAATGGCGGTAACGAGCATATACCATGTGAAGGCGGAACTGAGACAATGAGTATGGTTGCGGAGCTCGATGGCTTCAAAGATCTTGACGTTCAAGTTGGACGCGGCGATGGAGATGGCTGAGGATGAGAGTGGAGAAATATTGAAGATCGATGATGGACGATACAGGAGAGTGATGGCAGTCAGAATTGTGGCATGGAGTTGAGCGAGTTGAAAATCGTAGGCGCGGGCACGGCCGCTTGGATCGGTGAGTCGCAGCTCTGGAGATAGGCCCCGAATGTACTCGAGAAGGCGATTGGCAAGTACCTGCTTGTGCATTGAAGTCGCGTCAGGTTGCGCAGAGAGCCAGAGGCAGATATCGTGAAGGATCTCGCAGATCGAGACCCAAGAGACGAATATCTGGGCTCGGAGATCGGACGGATCGGGGAAGTCAGATGTACTAGGCCGCTCAACAGTGCAGTCAGCGATGTTGATCAGGCGAGGCCGGCCATGCGCGGACGCTGAGAGGCTGTCTCTTGCATAAAGCGTCCACCAAATCCGCCTTTTAAGGCCTTCATTCTTCCCCGGGCGAAGGCCTTTTCGGTGCAGCCCCATTTGTTGAGCTAAGCTAATGGCATACATGTTCCAGAACCGCGGTGTGTCCATTGAAATGTCCTTCGGAGCACTGGGTGCGCACCATTGCATCAAGCACGCGGCAGCTAGGAGCTTGAAAGGGTTGCGCTCAACTCCACTGTCGACTATAGCTTTCACACGCCGATAGTGTAACGGCAGAGGTGTGCTTGTATGTTTACCTCCTGTCATATACGACCCTACCAGCATCAAGGATTGTAGGAGTAGGATGGACGTTGCTTTCGTGGAGACTGCGGAGTCCCTTTCGGACGAAATTCCATCGATATCGAGAACAGGCATCCACGTCCAACAGAATTCCATGACCGCCTCGAATAAGCACTGCCGGACAGCTAGCCGTGGCAAATCAAACACGCCATGGATCTGTAGAACTTTCAAATCAGCCTCTGAGACCTTGAATTCGTGTGCCTGTCGGTCCGGGTGTGTATGGTCGAGCTCCGGGAAGTCCTCGCCCAAGATTGCTGACCGTGAAAGAAAGGAAGAATTGTGGAATTCGTCAATGGCCGGCGAAGTCACCTCTTCCAAGAGCTTCACGCCACTTCCGAGTATGACTGGATCGTGTATGAAAACGGACGGTGCTTCTGTTGCCGTTCCCAGATCGGGTGGCCTCGGGGGAATGGCTGGGCTGGAGAGGCTGTCATGTTCTTGGTCTGGCGAGGTGGCCAGCAGGGTTGTAGTCGGAAGGACTGGGGAGAACGTATACGCTGCACCGGGCTCGTCAATCACGTCGTCAGTATCGCCGGCTATCGTGGGAGCCTGCTGGGCTAGATTCCGCTTTGGCCTAGGATTGGCTGTTTTCTTGCTTCTCAGCCGCGGCCTATCAATGGAATATGGTCATCATCTCGTTCCATCTTGTTGCGTTGAAATGGGCTAAGACAATCGGTACTCGTATCATACTTGCAAATGACACCATGCGCAGCGCAATTCGAACATGGTCGTCGCTCTCCCACATTGCAACGGACTTCATTGAGACGGTCAGCAAGTCCGGATCGACATTTTGCAAGGCTTTGATCTACCTTTTCTCAGGTGGCAATCTTCGCAAGCACGGGTGTAAGATACAGTAGGCGTAGTCGTAGTCTTGTAGCAGCGGAACTTTGAGATCTGCATTGCGAGGCTATGGATCGTGAACACAGAGAGAGGAGAGTCAGAGGTGGCGCATGTCGGATTGATGCCGAAACGCGAAGTGAAGTACTTGAGGCAAAAGAAGGACTCCATTTATCCTCGGGCTTGGCATTGTCTGTTTAGGCCTTACCAACTCCAGTCAGCCCCATAATGGCCCTACCTTTAACGACGAGGTCGCGAAATGCGGGCTGACTAGGCATGATGCGGGGAAAGCTCAGCGCCTGCGAAGGAAGTGCTAGGCAATGGAAGTCTGCCCGGCGGTTTTTCTTCCCATAAGACATATATTGCAACCCCTACGTATTTCGGCATGCCTTATGGTGCGAGCCAGCCTCCCTCTGAGACGGACCCTAACAGGTGCCGTTGCTAGTTGGGAGTTCGGCCAAGCTGAAATCCCAATTGAGGTAATACCACTCCTCAAATCTCGCTGGCTTCTGCGCGGCAGGCTGACTGGTGTTGCTTCGAGGGATGTCGAATGCTTCGACAGTGGAAGAAGCGTTAACGTAGCTACCTCCTGCGCCTGGACGGGTTGTCTGGTTATAGTTGATCTCGTTGGAGTCGACCTCGCCCCTGATCAGCTCAAGCCAGGTGTCGTGGCTGTCTTCAAGGATCGTCTGGATGAAAGAGGCGTTTTGGTAGTTATCTTCAACAATTTCGATCAGGCCGTCTCCACGGGCGACCTTGTAGTACTTGAGATTGATCTACGTCAGGGATGTGTTTGAAGAGATACAGGCTTTTACGCACAGTGAACCAGTCACGGTAAGCTTTCAGCAAGCCGGGCCTATACGTTTCAACGTCCTCATATGCTGCACCAGTCAGATAGGACATCCAAGAACGGCAGACAACTCACAGTTCACCAACGGAGCCAAAGGATCGTTGACATCCACAGCGATGATCTTCCAGTCGGTTTCACCACCCTAGAAGACAACCAGTCAGGAGTTGTACAGCAGTCAGATGGAAGTAAAACTTACATCATTCAATGCCAGACCACCAAGAATCTTTGCCTGCTTGATTTGGCCGACGTAACCGGCACTGTCAGAACGAGTTAACTTTTAGGACTTCAGAACGCTATCTGAAGACCTCACTCTTGACCAATGTCAAAGATGTCAACAGGGTCATTGTCACCAGGCTCCCCGGTAAAAGAGTGGTTGAAGTTAGGGCTTTCCCAGGTCTGTGGAATGGAGCCGTAGAGAAACGGATAGGACTTGTGTGGCCAGACACTTTCCACGTATCGTGGTGCGTCATTTCGACTGTCATGAAAGATTGGATCTAATACACCAATGAGTATGGCAAGTCCGGCCTGAAGAATGGCGATCCAACACTTACTTAGAGGTTCATCCCTACTGATTTCGATCTTGCCATCAACCCAACGTGGGATCTCGACGACCATGTTCACCACGCGCCTGTTGGTCTCATTAGGCCATAAAGGAACATCGTGCCAGAACGAGATGGGTGTGTTGTCTCGTTGCAACCACATGCGCCAGTCCTTGTCAAATCAGTATCCTCGAAGATGCTCTTGGGCCAACAGAGAGGCTCACCAGCGTGTTGCGCTGTCCGACCTCTCTTAAATTGTAGTTGACAGCATTGCCTGCTGTACAATCTTGGCCCACTGCAAGAGTGACGGCCGCGGATAGACCTAGGAGGAATGTCAGGGAAGCCATTTCGACGAATTTGAGCTACAATCGAAATTGAGAAAGCGAAGAATTTTCGGTTTCCTGCTTGCACCTGGGTGCACGTCTTATGTAGTCCCTCCCAGCTCCCGACCAATTTTATCGTCATTGCATAGCGTATCTACCTAGCCTTGCCCAGAGAGTAAATAGTCCACTTCTTGGTGTAGGAGTGATCTTGATCTTGGCAAAAGATTCGCTTTATGGAGTACGTGTCGTTCGAACTGACGTTAGGCTCCGAACTGCCACTGGGTGCCCACGGAAAGAAAAGGCAAGGACGGAGCGGATGTCTGGTCCAAGCAAAGCCAAGCCTTGGCCAATGCAACGAGGCGGTGGTCTTCCGAGGCTGCCATCACGAATAAGACAAGAGCTTGCTAGACACGTGGGCATGAAGAATCGAGCTAGGATTGTCGTAGAAATGTTGAGTTTTGGTGGGAAAGCCTTGTGAACAATAGATAAAGGCAAACAGAAAAGCGATCTGAAGTATCAGCACTGACCCATCTTTACGAGGAATGCTTGGTGAGAGGTGGTGGACTTTCGACCTTCAAAGCAGGAAGGACAGACGGAGTGGAATTTACATAATGTGAATCCTTAGAGGTAGGATACCCGGTTTCGTGGTGGCAATGAGACTTCCTGTCGGCCTAGGACCGGGGCAATAGTTCAAACCCCCTAGGAAACCTCAGCCTTACCAACACTCCATACCCCCAGCGACCCGAGCGGCCATGCATCCAGAGCGGAAGATCTCAACCAAGAATACAGTACTCATATTCCCTACGATTGCTTCAGACAGAACTACAATCGTGTCTTACGCCCCCTTCGGATCTCCACTACTCTACAGCTTCGCCTGTTGTTCTCTCCGCTTCTCTGCCTCGACTGTCCTCCATAGCTGTCTTGTATCAACCATCATCGACCAGAGATGTTGCATGTTGTTCATCTCGCTCTTCCTGGCTTCATCGAGCAATGCTTCGTAGGGCGTCTGGTTAGCTCGAGCAAGCGCACTATCCAGTTCGTACTCCGTGAAACCATACGCATCAATGATCTTGGATACATGGTTTTCGGCTAGGTCACCGATTGCAGTCCGATACGCCTGGGCGAGTAGTTTTCGTTGTCGTTGAGTCAGCGACAGGGGCGGCGTGAGAATCAGATGAGCATTCTGGAGGATTGATAACGAAAACTAGTGGTTGTCAGTGGTATTCCCTCTTTCGTCGAGCGGAACAAGACCTACCACTTGTGCCAGAGCAATGAGAGACGGTAGAAACTCGGCATTTCTATTCCGATCAATGACATCCCAGAAACCTTTCCAGTACACGAAATCACCGTGAGCCATGGTAAGAGCGTGGGTTGAAAAGCTGGTATCATTGCCGGCATTCGTATCATCCATGTGGTTCTGTACGAGGACCACCAGCCTCTGTTCGAGGACGAAGCGTTGGAGGTCTCTGTGAAGCCAGTCCTCTTCTTTATGAACGTCGATCGGCTTCGGTGGCTCTTTTTGGCGCAGGAAAGAGAGGTACGATAAGCTGAACAAGGACGACTCTGTCTTCCTACAATCGATGTCAGTTCTGATCTCAACGTTATCCTGGCTCGACTCACGCCTTGAAATGCTTCACAATTGCCCTTGGAACCTGTTGAGCAACGACATAATTGTCCCCTTCGTATGTCACGGCGTTGATTGAATTGGCGTACATGCGTCCGAAGCCAGATAAGGCATTATACCCGTGCCCTCCGCAAGCAATACGGCATGTCTCAATGCCATGACCGGTGATCTCTGTCGAATAGACTTTTGCACCCACTGTCTGCAAATGCAAATCCTCGAGCTCGGAAGTGTCGTTAGTTTTGAGGTACTGCTCCGTGTACGTGTCATAAGCTCGCTTGATATTCTGCCCTACCAATACAAGCGCGCTTGCCTTGTGAGGTTTGTCAGCGTTTCCCACTCCTTTGGGGGCTTTTGACTCACCTGCGCGAGCAAAGGCAACAGCCTATATTGCACGCTGGCATAGCTGAATACAGGTTTCTCTTCTCCGGTCTGGTCACGATCGAACTGACGTCGGAAGGTTGTGTAATGATATGCAACCGCCACAGCTTTCAACAAGTCCCAACCAGTTATCTCGGCCATGAGGGCTCGAACCGTCACCATGGACCCATATGAATGCTTGGTGTTCTTGGGAGCAACGTAAGTCCCGTCTTGCAGCACTTGAGCATTCCTGGCAAGCATTTGCGTCCTTGGAATCCGAACATTATGGAATCGCAAGGCACCGTTATCAGTGCCCAGCATGCCCTGAAACACCTTCGGGCCCAATTCGTATATTTCGACTCCCGGCATGAGCTCCTGGGTGTTTAGGTCCCTAAGCTGAGTGAGAAAGAGGTGGTTTCCATACTCCTTGCCATTTATAATTAATCGCGCCACCACGATGGAATGAGTTGCCCATATACCGGTGGCACCGATCCAGTACTTTGTGCTGCTTATTGTTGGAGAGTTGATGATGAATTCGTCAGTGGCTGGATCGAACGTCGAAGTTGTCTCGATCCCCTTGACGTTGGAACCATGACCCAACTCGGTCTGTGAGTAAGAACCAAAGATTTCGAACCTCTCTGCTCTCGGTACCCAGATCGCTTTCTGTTCGTCAGACATTTGCCTTTCTATATTCGACATGAATACTAGACGTGTATGGGTCAGCAACCTAGAATCGCTGCGTTGGAACAGAACACTGACTTCTGAATTGAGGCTGTACAGGCAGCATGTTGTCGGTATATCTGATGGCTTCCATGAGCTGTCTGTGCGGCCAGTCATGTTTCAATTTGAGCCTGATGAGCTCTCTTGACTGCAGAGCTGCCCGCGTCCATGCATCTTTGCGTGCTAGCGACGGAGTATTCACGGTTTTCTTGGAGAATATTGGATTGTTGAGGAATGCTTCCAGGATTGCTTTCCGTCTGTCGAACTTTTCCCTACCACCCCACAGAAACAGGCCGAATGGCGTCTCTTGGGGCGTTGTAGGGATATCTCGTTGTGTCCGTGGTTGATTTGACATTTTGTCGGGCTTGGCCTACTCTGCACAAGTTGCTCTTGCTTCGGACCTCACCTTCTCTACCTTTATGAATATGATCGGTTTGCCCCTGGCTTCGAAGGCGGTCGGGTCTTCGATCCTGTGCAATGATGTGGATGGTCTGGGGTCGGACTCCGCCGTCGATGACTGGAAATTGGAGATTCATTGAATGCACGCTCGGGATATCAGCCGGTGAAATGCCACATGCGGCAATCACCGACCTCCTTGGACTGCTCCCGAGCTGCAGCAAGCCACATGAAGTAACGCGTGACCCCTCAGGCTATTCTTGGGAATGCAGTCGGCGATCAGAAGAAAGACCTTACCAGAGTCCTGAAATTATCACGCAACAGGATATACAGATGACTATGGAAGGACGGTACCGGTACATTACCGTCGAACGACAAGGAAGTGATGGGATATATGTTATCACACTTCGCAAGCCTCCAGAAAATCGACTGGATGTCGCGTGCTGCCAGGAGTTGATACGAGCATATCACAGCATCCAACAACTTCTCGGCTTAGACTCTGAAGGGGCTGTGATCCTACGGGGTCAAGACGCAAAATTCTTCTGCACTGTTTGTCAACCATTGACTTGATTGTCTTCGCTAATTGTCCTCAAGGGTCTTGATCTTGACGAACGCGAGCGAAACATCTTTTCATCCAGCGACGGGTTTTATCCGGTAAGTGGATGCGATCCTAGTCAGGATGAGTTTACTGACATGGGTCTCTGTCAGTTGCTGGCCACTGTGCTGGACTTCCCGTTTCCCACGATCGCCCTGATCACTGGCCATGTGTTCGGCGGCGCATGTCTTCTAACATTGGCCCACGACTACAGAGTCATGAATGCTAACAGAGGCTTTTGGCAAATGCCTCCGGTCAATGCAGGCCTTCATCATGACGGGATGGGGTCATTAGTCCGGTCAAAATTGGCTCCCAAGGTGGCGAGGAAGGTACTCCTCGAGGCACATAAGTACACCGGCAAAACCGCCCTCGAAGATGGGATTGTGGACTCTGTCGCAGACCCAGACAAGATGTTCGGCGTGGCTCTTGAACTTGCCGAAAAATGGAAAGGCAAAGCAAAAATGGGCGTCTACGGTCTCCTTCGTAATGAGCTATGGGGTCAGGCGCTCACGGCATACCGCCAGAACAGTTATGTGCACCATAAAGAAACAGCAAGAGAGCCGAAGGTCAAGCTGTGAATATCTGCAAGCGATAGAGAGTACTATCTTCCAATTGGTCTTGAAGATCATACCAACGTACAAGACAATTATAGCTTGCTATTCGTCTTCCCTGACTTCCATTTCTGCACTTCTGGGTGACCTTCCGGCGGGAACAGCTCTTTCACAAGCACTTTCTTGATGACCTTCCCCGTTGCATTCTTCTTCAATCCGTCAACAACTCGCAACAACGTCGGCGTCTTGTATCCTGCAAGGTTGTCTTTCAAGTCCGCCCTCAGCTTTTCCAATGTCAACGACTTCAGGCACTGTGAACACGTTAGCATTCGTTGGCACAAACTTTGGGATGGCCAATCACTTCAGGCTTCAGCACAATCGCTGCAGCGACTCTCTGTCCAAACTCCTCGTCATCAACACCGACAACCATAACTTCCGAAACATATTCTAAGCCCAAAATCTCTCTCTCTATGTCTAACGCGGACAGCTTGTACCCACCCGACTTGATAACTGCGGTCGAGTCGTTAGCAACATTCTCTGCAGGGCAAAGACAGGCACTTGCTGTCTATAGATGCTCTTCCCAAAATAAAATAATGTCTTCCCTCTCGGCGTGCGATATCTCCGGTTTTGAAATAACCATTCTCGTCCATTGAATTCTTGGTAGCCTCTCGATCGTAAAGATACCTGCCGTGTCAGCTGTGAGAGCAGAAGAACCCAGCGACACATACTTCGAGAACATGATGGGACTTCTGGTCAAGATCTCGCCCTCATCGCCATTCGACAGATACAGGTCGGTTCCAGCCGCCCTCTCGCCAACCGAGCCCTTAAGATAGTCAGTAACATTTAGCAGCCACAACTGAGGAGACTTACATCGGGAACACCTTTAGCCCACGGCGTGACGGTGAAGCCGTTGGCAAATTCTGTTCCCCCATAGCGAGTGAGGATCGATCGGCCGTTCCTGAGTTTCGTCCACTTCTGCTGCAGTGGTCGAGGAAGAGCTGACGTGCCGCAAAGCATGGCTCGAAACCCGTTGGCACCCTTTTTGTAGGCGTCCAATTGATCCGGTGGCAATTTCGACAGATGTTGTTCGTAGTATGCCATTAGCCTCATGTAAATGGTGGGAACTCCGCTGAAGTAGGTCAAGCCACCCTGCCGTATCCGTTCCCATGTCCATGGGACGTCGAAAGATCCACTTCTAAACTCGATATGTCCACCAACCCACAGGAATGGGAGAAGGGTCACTGTGATACCGGTAGCGTGATGTACAGGGAGGGTGTGCAGGACGACGTCGCCTTCCCGAATCCCATGCTGATCTCCAAAGCCGATAGCTACATCGATGAGAAAGCCTCGACGTTTGACAGCACCTTTGGGAGGGCCGGTGGTGCCAGATGTAAAGATGACCAAGCCCGACCGATTGAGATCCAAATAGGGGTCTGAAGAAACCAGAAATTGGTCCGGGTCCAGACAGGGCTGCATAACATGTGGTGTGATCTCAATGAACCTATATTGAGGCTGCCCTGAACTTTGCATCCATCTCTCCAGGCTTTGGCCTAGCGCAACACTACGTTTGGCGGTGATTACAGCCACCGCCCGAGATTTGGTGGCAAAGTAAGATGCCTCTTTAACGGGTAAATCTGGTGCTGCAGTAGTTTGTTAGTCAATGAACCAAGTAGGGGATGAGCAACCAACATATCGGCACAGTCACAGCCCCCAGTGCTATCAACGCGAGAAAGGCAACCGTGAACTCATACCCGGCAGGCCCAAGCAGATTGACAAAGACTTCTTCGTCTCGATCCAGTCTCGCAACAACCTCGGGGCTGAGACTCGAGCGCAGCACGTTCCTCAGATTGAGTACATCCGTCAAAAATTGTGCATAGTTGGCAGTGTAGCCGAATGTCAAGTCTGTGACGGCAATCAAATCCGTCTTGTAGGAAAGCCTCACAAGGCGGCTGAAGAAATAGAAGTTGGGAAAGACATTTGGTCCTTGATGTCTTCGCACGAAGTGTATCCTGTCCTCTGGGTCCGTGGGTGTGGTCGACATCGTGGGCAATGCTCCTGTCTGCAACAGTAATCTCCCAAGTCATGCAAACCGCATCAAGATATGTAGCATGTGTGCCTTCTCTCCGTCGGATCCAAAGATCTACCCGACTACGGAGAGAGCATGCTGGTTCAATCGCATTAGAGAAAGCTGAGAACGGCCACTTGCTGGTTGCGATTCTTACCTCATCAAGAAGGACCGAGCCTTTTTCGCCGAAAGGAGGGATTCATGCAGTCTTTTCTCCGCGTTCTCCTCACAGGGACCTTAGCGGACCAATTGGGAAGCATACACCCTTGTGACTCGGCTCTCACATGTGGGACCCCATGGGGATATCATATCTGTCTTTTCAGGCACCGTTCTCGAAGGATCCGCACCCTGTCTTATTCTCTCCTCTCTGCTCTTATCAGTAACCAAGCAGATAGGCACGAGGACGAGTTCAAAGATGTTAGGGTTTACCTCCTTCAGCGAGACCAGGACAGCCGTGGAGGCTGAAGGCATCTATATCGGGGGCTGGTCCATCCGGCGCGCGATGTGGCCAAAGACTGTGGACGGAAAACATGGTAAGCACGTCCCCAGTCCTATGAAGACGACCCATGATCATGCTAATATCCTTCAGACAGTAGCCAAGACCGGGTCGAGCATGTTGCTGCTATCCAGGACTGGGATGCGGCCGAAGAAGCAGCCCTGGTCAGAAAGCTCGACTGTCGCGTTCTTTTGCCATGCTGTATCGTCTACTTCCTTGCTTACCTCGACCGCGCGAATATGGGCTTTGTCAACATCATGCATGCGGGCACAGAAGATAGTTTTGAGGAGAGCTTGCACCTGAAAGGTACAGATTTCAACTGGGTATGTCCGACTTTTACCGGCATACTGTTAAGCGATACCAACAAGTTCTGCAGGCCGTGTCAATCACCTACTTCATGGTGACTGTGCTACTCATGCCTTCGAACCTTTTGATGAAGCGATATGGCGCGAAAAAGTACTTCCCAGTGATTATGGTTCTTTTTGGTACGATTGCCAGCATCTCTTTCTGTGACCGAGGCAGCTGACCAAGGAAAGGCACCATTGTCATGACGATATCCGCCGTGAAGAATGTCGATGGTCTCCTGGCAGCTCGTTTCTTCCTCGGTATTCCCGAAGCAGGTGTCGTGCCAACGACCATCATGTACTTCAGCTTCTGGTACAAGCCTACCGAACGAGCGTTGCGAATAGGAATTTTCCACGCAGCAAATGCTCTTGCCTCTGGCGTTGGTGGCTTCCTCGCCGTGGGTATTGACAAGGTTGGTCCGTGGATTTCCCTGCTTCTGATTTGTAACTGACAGTAGCAGCTTGATGGAAGAGCCGGATTGGAGAGTTGGCGTTGGCTCTTTATTATCGAGGGTCTCCTTCCAATCGTCATGGCTCTACCGGTGTACTTTCTGCTCTTGACATTTCCAGAGACATCGACAGCACTATCAGACCGAGGTAAGGCGGCGACCAAGCAGCACTCTAGCTACTGAACCACTGACCGCTTCCCAGAACGTCACATTGCCATCAACAGGTTTGGTCGGGGCTCCACACGCAGTACCGACGTGACATGGGAGTGGCGAGCCTTCTATGCAGTCATGAAACGCCCGTCTACGTATGTTTTTTTCGTGTCGTACATCTGCCTCCTGATTGTCGCCGTGGCTCTTGGAACATTCCTACCAACGATTCTCAAAGTGGTATTTCCCTCTTTCCAGTTGCTATCGGATCAACAGCTAATGTCGGAAGTTTGCGAAATTCTCAAGCACAAAAGCGAACGAGTATACGTCTGCTGTCTACTTCGCTGCCATTGTGTGCTATGCCGTATGGTCATGGCACTCTGACTGGACCAGAGAGAGGATCTGGCATTATATCATTCCAGCGCTTGGCGCCATACCTTGTTTTGCAGTATGGACCTATGTGGGAGTCCATCAGAGCTTCGGCAGTATCAAGCCTATTTCGCTCTACGGTCTTGCATTCCTCGGAAATCTTGTGTCGATTGCACAACCGGCTGCTCTAAGCTACAGAAGCGCCACTCTCTACGGAGCAGCTGAACAGGCCGTGGGTGGTGCAATTGCAATTGCATCTCTGTCGATTGCCAGCATTATTGGCCCCCAAGTAAGTACCGTAGGCCGCAATTCGTGACCTTGGCTGACTTGCCTAGATTTTTCCAAGTGCAGATGCGCCATGGTGTGAGTATCATGTTCTCACTCTTGCTTTGTCGTACGCTTTGAATCAAGCTGACTGGTGAGTTGCAGACGTTCCTGGCTTTTCTGCTGCTTGCTCGACTATTGCTTTTACCATCATCTCGTTCGCTTCTCTGCCAGTCTGGCTGCTTTTGGAAGCGAAGTCTCGAAAGAAGAAGACTGACCATGCAATGCCTCTTCGGGCAATGGAGGATGCCGAGCATGCTATGGTTTCGGCAGCTGCCCTAGAGCGACTTCACGAGCAGAACACGATGGAGAACAAAGTCGATGTTGAGACTCCAAAGCACGTCGAAACAATACCTATGGAACCTTCGACCAAGCACTAGGGCTGGTGGGAGTAAAAGCACAGCAGGTCTCACTGAGTGAATTTAATGCTCCACTCTGCAACTTGCGTGCAGGCGCTGGAGGCGGTCGGTTCGAAGCATTTGGTGTTGTTGTTCTTCTTGAGCTTACAGGCAGAGAACAAATTGCTTTTTGGGGGCGATTTCGATAGTAGATACGATGGTAGTGCTATTGAATTATGAAATCGGTTGTACTACATACGTAGGCTACTACCGAAAATTAAATTAGTCTTGAATGTGAGGTACAGTATTCGTCTCGATTTTTAGACTGCTTTCTCTTCTTCTTCGTGCCAAGTTAAGAGACATGCCAGCAACCAATTTTGACACCTTCCAACAGGGAGACGAAGGTGATTGTGATTCCCAATACGAGCAGCTTTCCAGACTTCTCGTACATCAACCAGGAGATCAGCGTCGAGGACCCGCAGGTGCACGACTTCATGAAAGCTTCAGGATGCACATGCACGCACGAAGGTCCTTGAAAGCAAGCAAGCTAAGTCGTTCCGAAACAACGACAAGTCTGCCTAATGGGATGCCATTGTCTTGCCATGGAAGGGGCTTCGAGTGTGGGCGAGAACCGGGTACCTTACGACTATTGTCCAAGCCCCGCAGCGTCTGAATCGCGGATGTCTTTCATATCCGACCTCTTACATTCGGGACATCACAACGCTAAATATATATTCCACAAACAATCATGCCGTTGTTCAGGGACTCGGATCAATGCCCTATTCGATTAGAGTGAGAGGGCCACGACATCAGCGTCCCAGCGATAAAAGGCCGAATCTCTCCCAGGCCTTGGCTCCTACTCTGGATGGTCTACCTCCTTAACGACAGACTCAACCCTAGCGACTTGTCTCATCTTACGCCGCTGAAGAAGCATATACTGAACATTCCTCCAAGGCCAGCTCCATCTTTTGGACCATAATGGATCTCTTGCCGCGAGGGAACGACGCCCTCAACGTCAATCCTTCGACCGGAGTGGACCTCGTTCTTTCGACAAACGGATCTGACTGGCTTTGGGCAGTCACAGCCGTCTACATACTCAGTTTCGTAAGTCTTTTTACCCGCTCGCCCTCGAATGCTCTTACTTACAAAGCTTACTGACACTTCTTCGTGTAGTTTGCCTGCTTGGTCCCATCCTTCACTGCACCCGAGAGCAAAAGGATTTTCAATTACACTCTGTCCATGGCCCTTTTGGTCGGCGCGGTGACCTATTTCGCTCAAGCTTCTAACCTGGGGTGGAGCGCCGTCGAGCAGGCCAACCAACTTTCCCGCCAGCTCTCCTACGCACGGTACATCAACTGGGTCGTCTCATTCCCGGCTCTGGTCTTGTCCCTTGGTCTGTTGTCAGGAATCTCCTGGACCACAATAGTCCTGAACATTGTTTGCTCATGGTTCTGGGTTCTCTGCTATCTCACTGCCGCCTACACCACCACCAACTACAAGTGGGGCTTTTTCGCTTTCGGCACCTTCGCCTATGTGATTCTTGCAATGAGCACCATCAACGAAAGTCGTGAGTCGGCTCAAGTCCTTGGCATCGGTCGTGACTATATCATCCTGGCTAGTTGGGTGAACCTGATATGGCTGCTTTATCCTGTCGCCTTCGGCTTGAGTGACGGAGGTCATGTCCTTGGAGTCACTAGTGGTTTCATCTTCTTTGGGACCTTGGACGTGCTTCTTCTACCGGTGGCAAGTGTCGGTTTCTTGGTTCTATCATGCAACTGGGATTTTGCGGCTCTGCAACTCGACGTCAGTGAATACCGCGGCGTCCGGCATGGCAAGGTCTTGCCGGAGAAGGGCCGTGCCTCTGCTGCACATGAACGCTGAAGTCTCAAGCCAGGGCCGATGTAGAAGCTTAAGTCATCCGTGTTTTCGACGTTACGGTTGTATATCTCATAACTGGAGCTTTGGTGGACCCTTTTGCTGGGGGATCAGGAATACTGTTATGCAGTTGCTTGGTGACATGTATGGAAAGTCTCTTTCTTACCAAGGGTAAATGGGGGACTATCATAAACGGGGCAGGGGCATATAGATAGGCCAGGGATATTTCATTCGTTCTAATGGTGGCGTAGGACATGTGTATGCAGTACAGTTCGGGTCTGAGAAATTTGGTCTTGAAGTAGTCGCCTTCCAGCAATGGACTCAGATTCCAGACAGGTGACAATGTACCTGGGCCTTCCTTCCGAAGCTCTGGCTGACCCCATTTCCAAGGCCAGGTGTGCCTTCAACGAATGCCTCATTCCGCTGCCATGTGCGGGCGCAACTTGTTACAAGGGCAACAACACGAAATTCCTGGGTCTACCGAGATGATACGTTGGATTGGAAAGGATGTCCTCCATTTCCGAGTGCGAGATCCATTGCTCTTGGTTGCGCATGTAGTGGACCAAGAAATCGTCAGCTACTTTTGCGAGAACAGGACGGAGGTTTGGCTAAGCCTTGCACGCCTCGACAGTAACGATACTTTGCCGTGCAAGGAATGGGCTTTTGGTGCGGCGCCATACATGAGCCATTCGTTACCGGAACACACTTCTCCAGGGCGCGCGACTTCAATTACCGCCGGATGGATGGCCAGCCAAATCTGTGATGGGTAAGCTGCCAATACTGATAACCCGGTCAACGTGGACGATAGGTACTGGGAACATTGTTCCAGACGCCTCCGTGGGCCGAACGGATTTTCAGGTGATGTTCATAGCCGGATGCCATTCCATATCAGGTCGGCAAGAATCAAGCATGCAATGTGGATACCGAAGATCAGGCCGAGCCGAACGTATCGAGGATAGTGGGATACATTCCCACCCTTAATCGCAACAAGATCCTCCGTGCAGCTACGCCAGCCGAGTACCCTCCGCCTGTGCACAACCTTGCACGTATTCAACCCTCATTAACCTGTCGAGGCCGAAAGCTCGAGGAAGAAATCAGCATAAAGCAAGGCATGGATTATTGCTCTATCACGTTCCAGTGAAATCTTCAATAGAAATGTCGAATCGAAACAGTCTCCGCACTATTGCCCGGTTCGTGACAGGCCACAACAACGCTGACGGTACGTCTGTGTTCCAGACAGACGTAGATAGCAACCCGCCTGTCAGAGCGCTCCCCGATGGCATGCAAATCTTCGATTGCTACATGACGCAAGGTTTTCCCGTCGACGTGGCCACTGGAAGCGATCTTCGCGTATACGAGCGGCTCATTCAGAACCCTCCCGGGATCGTGGTCCCCAATGGATCTGCAGCCAGGGTTGTCGACATCCCACCGGCATATACTTCACCCATGCATCGCAGCATGAGTCTGAACTACAACTTTGTCATCGAAGGCGAGGTGGAAGTCCTTCTGGACTCAGGTGAAACAAGATCTTTGAAGCGAGGAGATGTGTTGGTTCAGCGCGCCATCAATCATGCGTGGAGAAATACGAGTGAGACGGAGTGGGCGAGGATTACGGCTGTTGTGTTGCCAGTGCAAGGCATTCATCTTGGAGGCAAGGGATTGGAAACATCGAAAGGAAACGAGGGCCAGCTGGGGTAACAAGACGCGTGAATGGTAGATAGGCTTGCACAGCTTGCAGAGTTGACTGACAGATAGTGTACGTGGAGACAGTTTTGCATCTAGGGTAGCTTAAGTGCCTGATGCATCTGTTTCTTTATCTTATACGGTGTGAACTTATGAGACCGCTTAACGACTAATTGAATGCCGGCAAGTTGTTGGCATTATTATGTCATGTCGTAGCTACGGATATCCTTGCGCTCTTCCCTCGAGTCCAGAGTTCGAAGAGCTTGAATGCCCGGCCGCTAAGTAAACACACGATGCTTGGGCTGGCAACTGCCGGATTTCTGGGGAAGCCAAGATCTCCCCGGCTTGCTTGCTCACCTGTATCTCCACATGTTCATCATGCCACGGATACTCTGGTCCCTATGATCAGCCCGTCCAAACTAGAGGTCCATAGCGTTGCCGAACCAGAGTGGCAGCGTCTTGGACCGCTTTCTTACAAACTGCTCGTGCCAAAGACTAGATGGTGAAGCTTCGGCAGCTTATGCTTTATAGCTAAAAGCCCTTCACATCCTGGATCTTGAGAGCGAGACTTGATCACCTTGTGGTGAGCCGCGTCGTATTAGTATCCAGGGAGACTTACGACAATCTTCAGAATGACACAACCCAATATTAGAAAAGTGATTGTCGTGGGTGCCGGGCCTGTCGGGCTTCTCACAGCTCTGATGCTGGGTCAGAAAGGAATTCCTGTCGATGTGTTAGAAGCCAATGACCAGGTCAACAGCTCTCCTCGCGGACTCGCTTACGGTCCTGCTGCGGTGAGGTATAGAAGGTTCATTGGTTTGAATGTGGACTTACTGACAAACCTACGTAGAGTCCTGCACCGAGCCGGCATACTGGAGAAGACCATTGAAAAAGGATTTAGTGCAGGTAGTGTGGCATGGAGAAAGCCTGACGGAGCATTGATCATTGACCTTGACCGTCTGGACATACCTGTAGAGGGTCTGCCACATAGCGTCATCTTACCTGTCGGCTCGTTATCTGGATTGCTCGTGCAAGAGACCCAAAACTACCCGAGCATCACTGTCCATTGGAATCATCGAGTTACTGGAGTTGGCCAAGACAGTGTCAAGTCCTGGGTCCAAGTCCAGGACACATCATCAGGAACTTCAACTACGATGGAGGCCGACTTTGTCGTCGGCTGCGACGGAGGCACCAGTGCCGTGAGAAAGTCGCTGTCTGGAGGTAGCTTCCCTGGATATACCTGGCCCATGCAGTTGATTGCCGTAAATGTGAGTACTCAAGCACTTGCCCTTGTGACTACCTTATGATCAAGACATGGAGAGGATTGCTGACTCTTGTGAACAGGCATCCATCGACTTTGACAGATTGGGATTTAGTGACGCCCAATGGGTCATTCATCCCGAACACTGGTTTGTCATTGCCAGGATCAACAAGCAAGGAATGTGGCGTATTGTTTATGGCGAGACTCCTGGTCTGTCGATCGACGAGGTCCGGACTCGTCTGACTGACAAGTTTCGCAAACACCTCCCAGGCATGCCAGAGCCCGACCAGTATACGTTGCATAATGTCACGCCCTATTCGATTCATCAGAGATGTGCTGAGAAGATGCGAGTGGGAAGGGTAATGTTGGCAGGAGATGCTGCACACCTTAACAATCCCATGTAAGTTTCTGTATACCAGATAAGGATCCCCTTGGCACAGTGAGGTCTCTTGCACAGGAAGTCTGTCTGCCTCAATGCGAGTGATATTTGCTTATCTATAGTTCCGCCGCTGATGTGGGAAATTACAGGGGTGGACTGGGCCTCACAACAGGCGTTGCGGACGTAGGTAGTCTGATCGACTGCCTTTACGGCATCCACGACGGACTAGCATCCTACCGTATCCTTGACAAGTACGATGAGATGCGTCGGCAGATCTTCCTGAACGGAACGGATGTTATTTCCACCGAAAACTTCAAACGCATCATGCAAGATGCTGAAGGAGTCGCGCAAAGAGATCCAGTTCTGCAGCTTCTGGCCCAAGCGAAAACAGACTCCAATATTGCTGCGTCTTTGGCAAAGGCACGTAAACCCCTTTCCCCTTTACAGCATTTCCTGCAATAATGAGGTCTGACGCACGACTACTTAGCATGAGTTGAGCATCGGTTGTGATATGACTCAGTTCTACGATCTGAAACCAGTGAATGGTACTTTAGCCAAAGCTGATTGATCCAGCTGGCGGTGACTGCGAAGCTTCTGGGTGTTGAGGCTTAACCGAACGTCGGGTTCTGACAGCTGCTGGATATACTGTTTAAAAGCACAAGCAATGAAGCTAATATTCTCGAGCCTCATGTCCGTATCAGCAGTACTTTACCACAAAAGGCATGCTATTTCCATGGTCAAAGGCTGCCGGAAACCTCTGGTTCTCGAATACAAATTGATTTGCCAGCTTTCTGAAGCCTTCGATGGTGTCCTCAACAAGGTTGCAATTCCCAACAGCTTCCATAGGATGCAAGAAACATTCCAAGCCGCTGGGTGTGCCAGCGTCTTGACGGTCGGCCTTTCTCAACACTGTCCCACAGCTTAAGTACTCGACACTTGGCCACTGTCCAGATCATTTTTCTCCTAGGAAGCAGCTCTCGGTTCGGAAAAGAGGACTGGGAGGCCAAGTCAATACGGAAAATGACAGTCCAGTTGTACGACAGGGGCGGGCTCCAAGGAACTGATCTATTCCGACCCTGAAAGGTTTGGCTTCCGGACTCTTGGAAGACCCTTTTATCTCGGTTTCATGTAATAGGAGAAATGGGATGCACTAGGCCTGCGGAGTCAGTGACCTTTCTTGTTGTCCCTGATTAGTGTACTAACCCAGTGGGACTCCCTAGAAGATGGAGAGTCCGGGGAAACTAGACTCCAGCTTTGTCTCGATTCGGTCGGTTCAAAGCTGGAGTTCCGGCCTATATATTCCGGCCTATATATTCCGGCCGTCTCTCCCCTACTCAATCCCTGACACAGATCCAAAATAGCAAGATACATAGCCAGCATATCAACATGGGCGCAGAAATTGTGCAACAGGAGAATATTGAGGGAATCTCGCCTGTAGGAGAGCAAAAACCTGCTAGAGGCAAGATAGGTGAGGAGGTGCTTGACCCTCATATTCACGATGACCATGGTGACCCTCACCGAGCCGCACTCGACGATGTGGACGCAGAAGGCAAAGTCAAAGCCACGACCTGGGGGGCTGTCTTTTTCCTTGGTATCACATTCATCTCGTCTCTCAGCTTCACCTTGAATTCCTTTGCCTCGATCGCGACATTGGTGGCAATGGAACTTCAGGGTAACCTCAACAACGTGAACTGGGTTGCTGGCGGGTTCTCTTTGGGCGGAAGTGTCGCTTTTGCCCTTGCCGGTGGGTTCAGCGACTACCTCGGCCGAAAAGACATCATTGTCACTGGGCAAATCTTCTTGCTGATCGGTCACTTGGTTGGAGCCACGGCGCAGACTTTCAATCAGATCATCGCCGCTATGACTATTCTAGGAGTCGGGACTGGAATGACCTTTGTGTAAGTCTCCTGATAGCCCTCATACCTGTGCTGGGATGACCTGGAATGCTGATCTTGTTTGCCTTCACAGCATCTACGCAGGTATTTCAGAGATTCTGCCCAATAAGTGGCGATCGTTCGGCATCGCCACCACGGAGATCAATCTGGCTGTGTTGGGCACGTTCGGCCCTCTAATGGGTCGTGGCCTTGCCGAAAACGCTACATGGCGATGGCTTTTCATCCTGGGTGAGATCGCTGGTCTCATCGCCATCGTAGGCACGGTCATCTTCTACCGGCCTCCACGTCGCATTTTCCAGGATCGCACAAAACGTCAAGTCCTCTACGAGCTGGACTACCTTGGCATCTTCCTCTACACAGCCGGAGTGACAGTGTTTCTTCTTGGTTTGGGCTGGCCGGGCACTCAGTATCCCTGGCGAAGCGCCGCTGTCATTGCGCCATTGACCATCGGCGGCGTCCTATTCCTGTGCACTTTCGCCTGGGACTTCTCAGGTCGAGCGGCCAGGCCACTTTTCCCATACCGGCTGTTTCGCAAATTCGAAGAGTTTACTTCCCTCGTCATCGTCATGTTCTCCTCTGGTCTTGCACACATAGCCTTGACTACATTCGTGCCTCAACAGATTGCCTACGTCTTCACATCCAACCCTATTACCGCCGGTTGGTACAATGTTCCCTCCGGCGTGGGAGGTCTCATTGGAGGGGCTCTCTTGGGCTCCCTGGTTCCACGGATCAAACATATCCCTCTACAGCTTCTGGTCGCCAACGCTATTCAAGCACTCGGTTGCGGACTCTTGGCCTTGATCACTCCGGACCGCACTGCTGGAGGCCTGGTCATACAAGGGATTGCAAACATTTCGTTTCCCTGGACCATCGTTATTGGTTACAGCACGGTGGGGCTGCATGTGCCTCAGCGCGATATTGGTCTCTCATACGGGCTGCTGGGCGCGGTTCGCTACCTGGGCGGAGCGGTAGGCAGTACCATTTTCAACACGGTGCTCACTGCCAGAGTCCCAAAAGCCGTCCCAAAGAAGGTCGCTGAGGCAGTCATACCCTTGGGCTACCCGGTGGCTGACGTGGGCAAGCTGATTGCAGCTATCTCATCTAGGAAAGCCTCCAATGTGGCTAGCATTCCTGGTGAAGTCGTGGCCGCTGCGAGGGAGGCGATTCGCTGGGGATACAGCGAGGCTTTCAGCTACGTCTGGTATGCCTCTATACCTTTCTTCGTCATCGCTTGTGTTGCTTCTCTCTTCGTACTGGATCCTTCACCATACTTCACAAACCATACTGCCGTTGAGGTGGATGACAAAGGAATTGCAGGCGGTCTGAGACATGGTCATCATCCCGACAAGGGCACCGCCCAGGAACTTCAGAAGCTTGAGACTCATGCGTGAGCGGAGGCTCGCGTTCAGGGCAAGAACAGAGGTGAAGCAGTAGGTGTTTTCGGGGTATCAGAACTGCCAGAAGGTTGGCGACAGTGGCAAGTTGAATTTAGTAATCTCATAACATCAACCGGCTTGCTGAAACAGGTTGAGCTCACTGCGTGCCTGGAGAAGCCAATATCGTGTATGTAAAGAATCTGACAAGCTCTGGAGCATCAAAACACTTGACTGTTCTCGTGGTAGAGACTTATCATTTGGTGCCTCACCAACACGCAACGATTCTGTATGATTACCTATCCATTTTCCACGTTTTGGTAACGCTGTCTGACGCAGACTCGATTTGTTTGCAACATTTCCGGCTCAGTTATAGACCAGTGTCAATAGTTTCCTCATCTCACGTCGCAGACTGCCCAGTCTTCTCTTTGTACGCCTCTGCCACTGCCAGAACGCCGGTCTCCCTCACAAATTTACCGCCTCGGCGCTCTGGTGGATGATGAAATATCAATTCGTCCCCGTTTCCCTCCACTGTCTCGCCTGTCATCCCTTTCTGGACCCAGTCCTCATAACCAACGTCGGCTAGGTCAGCCAGAGTATCAAAACATCGAAGGATGGTGCTCATTGGTGTGATTTGGTCAGGAGGCAGTTTGCTCACTAAGCCAGCAGGTAGGCCTGGAGTGTCCACAATAGCAGGACAGACCGCGTTGATGCGTATGTTGACCTTGGAAGCCGCTCCATTTCTTGCAAGAGCCCGGACAAGCCCAACGAGAGCGTGTTTACTGCCCGTGTATTGCGGCAGGATGGGGATAGGGAATATACCTCCCCCAGAGGATGTAATGATTATCTTTCCGCCGAGCTTGGGCTTGCCGGCCTCTGTGCTTGGGACAGTCAAGTAGTGTGCAGCAAGCTTGATGCCATAGTACCTGCGAGATACGTTGATCAGCGACTCAAGAGCACTTCAGGGATGTATCATCGAATGTAATTGTGTTTGATGGGCAATGCTTACGTTCCCGTAACATTCACGTCAAATGGTCTAGTGTTTGGCTGCGATGGTGGCTTATTCACATCGTTGGAGAGTGTATTGAATATGTCGTCTCGATCGTCGACGCCGGCGTTGAGCGCAACAAAATCTAAACGCTTGGTCCACGCGTAGGCTTGCTTGAACATATCGGCTTGTTCCTGCCAGGAGGCTATGTTGGTCTGAATGAATATCGTATCGGGATTAGACACTTTTGGCGCATTTATGTCGGCAATGACGACCCTCCATTTAATAGAGACGAGGTGTTGTACCAGTGCCTCACCTATACCGGATGAGCCGCCAGTGACGATTGCTGTAGGAGGAGTCATGGTAACAATGAATGCCAGATGGACGAGAGAAGCGACTCTGGCTCTCCAACTAAGAAGTTCAAGAGATACAATCAATAGCTTGGTTTTCTGAGGAAGCAAAAGAGGAAGCCTGGCGACGGTGATTTCGTTCTGGGGGTTCCGTTCGCCTTGTATTTTGGCCCAGACATCTGCGCAGAGAGCTTCCTAGGAGTCTAGAAGATTTTGCACGGTCACTCGCAAAGCACATTGTCTGTTAGATGGGCCGAATGTATTGGGAAATGCCGACGGAAGATGCGGCCCTACCTCCCCATGGATTCTCTATCGGTGGCCCCGAACATGGTATTGCAACCTAGCGAGGCCTCTACTGGAGATTTGTACTTGTATTTCACTCTGCAGCTGCCAGCTGCCACTCGGTACTTCGCTAAGTAGATTAATCGCCAATTGCTAGAAATCTCCTACCATGACCCCACCGCTCATTGCGCTCGAGGAGCACTTCTATTCTCGAGCGGTATTCGACTCGTTCGATAACGACATGAAAACAGGCATTTCTAAATGGCCAGGAGCACTCGACAGACTCTTCGATGCTGGTGATCTCCGCCTCAAGGAGATGGACAACGGCAAAGTGGTCCTTCAAGTTATCTCGCATTGCGCCGCGGACAATCCATCGCCCGAGGTCTGTAGGGCAGGCAACGATCAGCTGGCTGAAGAGATACGCAAGTCTGAAGAGACCAGAAAGCGCTTTGCCGGCTTTGCAGTTCTGCCCATGTCAGATCCCGGGGCTGCAGCGACCGAGTTGGAGCGGACGGTCAAAGAGCATGGCTTCGTGGGCGCGCTGGTCGATCATAAGGCTGGCAACAAATTTTGTGACGGGGACGAGTACGATGTTCTCTGGCAGAAACTGCAAGACCTGGACGTTCCGATCTACCTTCACCCTGCGTGGCCAACGAGAGAACTCCTCCAAACATCGTACGCTGGGAACTATCCGCCTCGTTCGATGACCGTGATAGGAGGAGCAATGTGGGGCTGGCACAGCGAGGTCGGTGTCCATGTACTTCGACTACATGCCGCAAGAGTGTTTGATAAGTTCCCCAAGTTGAAGATAATTCTGGGTCATTTTGGAGAGATGATGCCGTTCATGTTGCAGAGGATCGTAGATCAGGAAAGCATTATGGGCAAGCGAGATCGGCCCTTTGGGCAGGTGTGGAATGAGAACATCTGGATCACCACTTCCGCTGCATACAGTGTTGATCCGATGCGTTGCATCCTGGCCAACACCAAGATCGAGAGGATCATGTACAGCATTGATTACCCCTTTACAACGAACGAACGTGGCCTCAAATTCTTTCAAGACCTCGAGAAAAGTGGCCTTGTCAACGAGAAAGAGCTCGAACTTATCGCGTATAAGAACGCCGAGAATCTTTTGGGTGTCAAGGCACAGCCAGCAAAGCAGGTCAATGGTAATGGGACGAGTCACAACGCTTGAGTAACCCTCATGTCCGACTGGCTACTAGCATGTCTGTTGTCTTGGACGTATTTCGTGTTACCAATGAAAGTATTATGTGACTCAGACGATGTTTTATATTTGCACGATCCGCATTCTCTTATGCATATGCTACATCGCATGGAACCAAGTGTCACAAGATATGGGCAATGGCAAGTCCGGCATCAGACGTCGGTTAAGATTCTTTGGGTGTCCATGACGGATGATCCCCCGCAGAGTCTAGCATATACACAATTGAATGATAAGATATCCCCCAGCATGAGCTTTGGATTTCCAGGGGTTGTGAGTCGCCTTTTGCCCAGTTCAACACCACTTCTGTTTCACTAACACTGCTTTGACCAAACCAAACTAAAACATCATGACATCGGATTCCTCGAACGGAATGAGAGTGCTCCACGACTCAAGATCTTCGGTCGGAAGTGATCCAAAGAAGTCGCTTTCCTGTAGAGGACTGTATCAGTACTTTTCACTTTGGAGAGGGGTAGCACAGCGAAAAGAGCCTCAATTCGATGAAGCAACTCACGTAGAATGGAAGAGTGCTTGTGTCGTCAAAGTCCACAGGATCGATCATCAAGTTTGCAGTTGGAGAAGTCTGGTCACCTGCTCGTTCTCGGTTGTTCATTTGGCTCTGGGATTCCTCATGTTCCACAGCAAGGCGGGCAAAGTTGCACATATCTCTCACGAAAACGCGCGACAATTCGAGACCAGTCACAAATTCCAGGTTGGAGAAGTATCCGAAGGCAATGTCTAAATAGAACTTTCGTCAGTCGTTGTGTCCTTGCCGCGTACTGAACCACACTCGACCCATGGTTGAATGTGTACACGTACCCAAAAGTACTAGGTCCGACGGAACAGTAGACATTTTTGTGTCTTGTAAAATGTGAACGAAGAGGTTCATGAAACAGTACACGGGCGTGTACCGTGCAATTCTGTACGAGAGTTAACGTTTGTCAGAAGGTAACGCTCGATCCACCGAGCAAGACAAGGAGCACAGAGGAGCCTTACAAGGCAGAGCAATTACAGTCAATTTGGACCTGTCTGGTAGCCAGAATAGCAGAACGTGAGGCATGGGCAACTTCGTTACGTGAAGCCTCCACTTGGCAAGCAGCAGCTGCATTGTCTGCCAAGTAAGTGGATATTCCTGACCAAGGATAAGTCAAAGGAGTATTGACGTCTAGCACCAGACAGAAGTAATGCGCCTGAAGAGATTGGGCCTCACGTAGCGTAAGGCCGGCTGGTAATTCGGAAGCGTCGAGTGCGCCGTCCAGGCACATTCTCTGCTGCACTGAGCACTTGAAATCTGCGAGGTCCTTCCTCAACTTGCGGACTGTTTTGATCAGTTGTTCAGTCGTTTGTCGGAGAGCGCGTGCGCTTGAAAGGCGCTTCTTAGCAGTGGAAGCTAGCTGCATCATCTTGATAAGCGTGTGACAGTAAAAGGTATCGCTCGACCGTCCGTTGAGTGCACTGAGTGGCACCTGGCAGCTTATCTCGTCATCGTCCATGATCTATGAAAGGTCAACAGAAATAAGTTGAATATCACGATGAGGAGACATACCGACGGGCGACCAGAACGGGAGCAAATGTGTTTCTCCAGACAGTAAATGGCCCAGAACATCCAGTTTCTATGCGTGACTTCATGTGGAGAGAGTTTCCAGGAATGAGAAGGCTGTCTATGTAGTCCCTTCGAGCACGCAAGTCGCATGGCGTCTGTACACAAAGTATACTGTAGAGATATCTTACCTATGCCCTCACTGAAGTATGCCTATGAGAAATTCAGGTCGGCGGCGAAAACATAGAGAAAAAAAACCAAACACTTACCATCAGTATAAGAGCCTGCACACTCATCAGGGATGTATGCAAGAAAAAGGTCTCAGTATGCACAGAGAGTGCATTTTCGAAAAAGGCCCACGAGGCTTGCAAAGTCTCGCGAAAGGGTTTTGTCTTGGAAAGAACAATTCGACACCCGTGCGCCCAAACGACGTTGCATAACGCGTACCAGGCCTTATCGTCTGTGACAGGGTTATGCGTGCCATTGAAATGCGCGCGAAGACGGCCCTCAAACAGAGTGCGCTCTACCACGCCAAAGGAACGGTCCAGTCCCTCTTCAAAGTAAGCTGAACCACAGTGTCACGCATCAGCTCAATCTGGACTGGATGACGCTGGGGAAAGACTTGCCGTTAGTGTATTGCCATGCAACTTCTGGACAAGGGTCAGGTTCTCGAGAAAACGACAATGTGCCGCTCATTTTGAGCATTCGAGCCGAATCTAAAACAAGACGCTTCACCGTGCTGGAGTAGTCTGACAATTTGACTTTGGAAGTCACCCATTCCACTCCAGGCTGAGAGCAGAAAGACAGCATACACCGCGGGCCTGTCATCTATCATTTCCAAATTCTACATTGGCTGGTTTCGACTCACCGTAGTATTCGAGATTGAGCTAGGCGAACAACTCAGCATAAAGCAGAGAATCTGGGGTGATTAGCCTACCGTGTCTGTGGCATAGAGACTGTTATCCTCTTGCCCAACATCATGATTGTCAAAGACATCGATCGATGGCTCACACTCCTCTTCTGGCGCTTCGATCGGACACTCAGGCTGCTGAGGAATAAAGATAAGTGGTTGTGAAGGTGAAATGCTGAAGTTCGCCTGATTTGCAGGAGGGTCCGCCACATAGTCCTGCAGCCCATCAGTCTACACTCGGAAGCATACTCTAAGCAATTGCTGCTACGACATTGGTTGTCGGTGGCGAGGTTCGAGGGACTGCCTCGATGGGATGTGTCCTCAATACTTACGCTCGTCTCAGAAAAAGCGTCTGGATATTCCGGTTAGTCGCCAGTATGGATGACGTGAGGTACGGTCAGGGTCAATGTTTTGGCGTACTGGAGCTTTGGTGTCCAACTATGCGCTCATCAGGCTTCCTACTACCCTGGACGCGTGGACGCCTTCGAGGCGTGACGACACATTCTTCGGCACGATCCTGACAGTTCGCGCATGGTGTGTTGCCATTACCTGGAGGAAAGTTGAGCACGACTGGACTCTTGAAGTCTGCATATTGTGGACATACACCTGATCTTCTTGGCCCTACAGTGATTGCAAGCCACGGACCGCCGAGTCTTAGCCGCCATCGGGACAAGGTTGAGTCGAGCTTGGAATTCCGACGCCATGGTTCAGAAGCCGGTCAAGGAAATGCGTGCCTTTGCTCGTTGGTACGAGCAATTTGAGCGTGACTGAAGAGCGTCAGGGCTAACGGGCTGAACCAAACGAGACGTTGAAGGCCGAGAACGGGCTCTGGCACCCTTTGTCCGGGCTTCGCAAGTTTATCTCGTGGTCTTTGGTGCTATGCCTATTCCTTTCGGCAATACGGACAAGTGCCTCAGATCAAGACTGTGCTTAAAATCTCGGAGTAGCTTCTACCCGTCGGCTAATGCAACTCCGGTGACACGTCGAAATCCACCTGCAGGCGGAGCAGATTCCTCAGTCGTCAGTAAGCTTGGGCCTTCTTCTTCCCTGATAGTTCTTTAGTTCATGAAATTTCTGCGCGATACATCCAGTACTCCCCCGCACCTTGCGCATCATGGCCAAAGATCTGCCGTATTGCCATTTCTTTCAGAAATTAGTTGATTGGCTGCAGAAATGCTCCTCACGTGCGCGCTAAGGTACCCCATGCACCCCATGCTTTACGGCACTTTCAAGTCGATCACAACCGTGGAGTTTTACCAATTCCAGCAATAAAACCTGCATTTCGCCGAAGGGCTACGAAATTCCGAGCATACGAGTACCACTTCGATGTGTGACGGCCAGTACGTTAGTCTCATGATGGACTTCCCTATGTTGCGAGGGTGTCCTAGGACGCACCAGACCGTTCATCGGCCCCCGAACCCATTGACGGTCACCCACAAATACCTCCACGTTCGAGCAGCCATATCCAGTTCTATCCCCTTGTTGCTCACGACAGATCTGGTGCAGCTCGGGTGAGAGATCAATTGACTCCATTGAAGTCCAACTAAGGACAGCATGGCAGCTCCCTCAGACTTCACTCGCAGGCTAAAGCCCGCTCCGCCTGACGGAGCAACCACGATAAACCAGGAGCGTGAACAATCCGACGTTGATGCTGACCAGCTTGGCCAATATCTCCACGGCAAGATATACCTCCAAAGACAGCAACGAATACTGGCCATCATCATCAAAGAGAAACTCTTCGACAAGTCCCAGCAAGCGAATCTATCACGACCAGATCGCTACAAATTGGGTCTGGCCAGAGGAAAGCGTTTACGTCAATTGCAGGACTTCCATGGCTGGGACGATGAAGATTTCCTGATGGCCGAATATCTGGTGGATGATGTTCAGCCTTACCACCTGCACATCTCGCTGTTTACCGCTGCAATAAGAGAGCAATCCAACGACGAGCAGCGAGAGTATTGGATGCCAAAGGTGGCCTCGTGGGAGATCGTTGGTGCATACGCACAGACCGAGCTGGGCCATGGGAGCAACGTGCGTGGCATCGAGACACAAGCTCGCTGGGATCCTCAATCTCAGCAGTTTATCCTCCACAGTCCGTACCTTACAGCAAGCAAATGGTGGAATGGGACGTTGGGCAGGACGGCCACTCACGCTGTAGTGATTGCGCAGTTGATGCTCCCTGAAGGATCTGACGGATCAGATGTCAAGTACAAGTCCCATGGACCACATCCATTCATCGTCCAGGTCCGGGACATGAGAACACATCAACCACCGAATTCCATCATCGTTGGTGACATTGGACCCAAATACGGCTATGCTCCGATGGACAACGCGTACATGCTGTTCGACCATCATAGGCGAGTTATTTCCCCAGCATATTCGCGGATTCTGCTAACGTCGGCAGAATTCCACATAGCGCTCTCCTGTCAAGATATTCGAAACTCGATCCTCACACGGGCGCATACACCAAGTCGAAAAATCCCAGCTCTCTCTACGGACAACTGACAAGAGGCCGCTCAGTGATCGCAATGCATGCTCGTCTGGTCCTGGCCAGGGCCGTGACAGTCGCCGTCCGCTATTTATCCATACGGCGGCAATTCCATGATCGCGATAATCCGGACAAAGAAGGCACGGAGACATCGGTCCTGGACTATCCAACGGTCCAGATCCGCATCTTGCCGTTGCTTGCGACCACCTTCGCACTCCATTTCAGTGGTCTAGCCATGCGCCAACTTTACGAGCGGACCAGGAACAGCAGTGCATCGGACGGCGACCGGGTTTCCGAGAATGCCGACCTAGCGACACTGACAGAGCTCCACAGTACTTCTGCTGGACTCAAAAGTCTCACCACGGAGCTGGCTGCGAACGGCATTGAAACATGTCGGCGAGCCATGGGTGGGCATGGCTACGGCGGCGGCACAGGTCTGGTCCAGCTCAACGCAGATTACCTTTCCAAGCCCACGGTCGAGGGTGACAATTGGATGATCACCCAGCAGGTGGCGCAATATCTGATCAAGAAGGTTAAGGAGCGAGCCCATTCCTTGAAGAGTCAAGCTCTCAACAAGACAGAGGAACACCTCAAGGACTATTTGTACAGTCGTGTCAGAGAACCCAAATTCAGAGTCCTTGAAGATAACGAGGCCATCGTACAGGCTTTCAATTGGCGTATGTCATGGTTGGTAAGTTGTCTGGTACTTTGGGATGAAGTCCTGCCTGGCTCGCTGACACGTGTTCCTCAAGGCTTTCCGAGCGTACGATGCGCGAGAAGTTCTGGGAAGGCCGTGGAATAGTCTTCTCATAGAATTCCACAAATTGAGTCGAGGCAAGTGTTGATTTGCCGGATCCCTGCAGCTTTTCGTCTGGTCATGGCTGACTCCTATTGCTCCCTTCAGCCTATTCACAAGCGATGCTTGTCTCGAACTTCTACGCCGCCATCTCTTCGTCGACAATGGGGCCCCTAGCACCGACAACGCGAAGAGCCCTGACCGACCTATTCCGCCTTTTCGCCTTGCACACAATGGATACGGAGGCACGTGAGTTCCAGAACTCGGGCGCCGTAAGCTCGGACACCTTGGACCAGCTATCGGACACAGTTTTGGCACTCATGTCCAAGATCAGGCCGCACGCGGTCAAGCTCGTGGATGCATGGGCCTTACCAGATTACCTGTTGGATAGGTGAGATCAAGCTAATTCCTTCCCCAGAAATCCAAACACTTGAACAAACCTGACGCTCCGGAATTCTCAATAGTGCATTAGGTCGCTACGACGGACGAGTCTACGAAGACCTCTTCCATCGCGCACATGTGTTGAACCCTCTGAACAAAGTGACGTTCAACCCAGACTATCGTAGCAATGAGATCGTCATGGGAAGTGGAGATGCAGGCCGAATTCAAGCGAAGCTGTAGGCGCGCACAGACTGAGACCTGGGATGATCTGCAGATATTTCACGTTGCACGGCGATTTCATGCAAGCATTTTTCGCAGACAATTTGTAAGCATTTGTACTCATTCAGATTTCATGCATCCCCCCAAATCTCTTGTGAAATGGATAGTCGATGTATCCCGATGGCTCCTGCGCTGCGTAGAAGCTGGACGGGTCATACGCATTCAGATCAAGATTCTCCTTCAGTCGAAAAGGCAAGTCGGGGTTCGAAACAAAATCCCTGCCAAAAGCGATCGCAACTTTTCTGTCCATTTGGACTGCCTCTTCGGCTTGTTTCCGGTCATATCCGCCATTCAGGAGAAGTGGAGAGTCTTTGTCCCATTGCTCGATGACAAAGTCCAGGCTCTCGTGCACTCCGTGTATTCTGGAATGAACGAGATGCAGGTAAGCCAGGCTAAGCGGCCTCAGCTTCCGAAGCAGGTACGAGAATTGCTCCTCGGTGTCCTTCATGCCCATACCTTGGTATGGGCTGTATGGAGAAAGACGAACACCTGTCCTATCAGCCCCCACAGCTTCAATAACTTCAGCTAGGACTTCCAGGCACAGTCGAGCTCGGTTGTCGATGCTTCCTCCCCAGAGGTCTGCCCGGTGGTTACAAGTGTCTTGTAGAAACTGATCGATGAGATACCCATTCGCAGCATGGACTTCGACACCATCGAAGCCTGCCTCCATGGCATTTCGGGCGGCAACAGCATAGTCTCGAATCAGCATTTCGATCTCTTCGTTGGTTAGAGGTCGCGGTATCGGATTTCCTTCTTTGATTGCGATAGCACTGCTGCTGATCATCTCGATTCCTTGAACATCCAGTACTTCTTGACGTCCTGCTCGTCCAACAGCCCAAAGCTGTGCAAAGATAAACGATCCTTTGTCGTGGACAGCCCGAGTTACGTTCTTCCAGCCTTCAATCTGTGCTGCCGAAAATATCCCAGGAGCGTTGATATATCTTCCACCTGCCGCTTTTGAAACGCATGTGGACTCGGAAATGATCAGAGTGCCTGGAACGCTTGCTCTCTGCCCATAGTATTGTTCCATCAGATGGAGGGGTACACCGTCGTTGTCTGCTCTGCACCGTGACATGGGTGCCATGGCAATGCGGTGCCGGAGCTTGCATCGTCCAACCTGCATCGGTCCGTATAACGAAGTCATTTTCAAAGGCTGTCCGCTGGTTCCTGCTCGATTCACACGAGCGCTGTAGTTCAAGTGTTGCAATCAATCGAAGCGAGCTCACAGCTGCCAGGAAGGGTTCAACCCACCTATAAGCATGGCAGATGTTAGATATCACGGCATTTTCCCAAGGTCAACCACACACCGGCATGAAAGATGACCAAACCACTGCGGCATCACGGCATACAGCAAGCCCGCTGTGGCGCATCTAAAAGGTCACAGGAGTTTGTTCAAGGCCATCACAGGGGGAATACCGAAGGAAGCTGGGATCAGAGCAATTGACTCTCACTCCCAACACGTATCTGATTGGTCCTGAAGTGGTACGAACCCAAGCCCAACTCGGAACTCCGGGTTGTGAAGAGAGAATGAAAGTGTCGACGGCTATCAGGCGTCCGACGGCAGACCTTAAATGTTGGGAATAGCAACACAATCCCTTCTAGATCCGTCGATGACTTTGAGCCACGGCATTCAGCGGAGAACCGAAAACGCCGATTTCGACTCCATTGGCAGTCGACTGCAATAAACGGCACGCGGTGACATGACACCCCCCGGTAGAAGACCGACGTAGAGGCTTGAGCCGGTCTGGACCCGGTCTGGGCACACTGCGCTCATTCGATTATGTCGAAAGCAAGTCGAGTTCGGTGGTGATAATCTGCTGGCAGGCGTGGACATGACATCTGGCGTTTGGGGGCATGAGCACTCTGCTTTATCGGTCAATATTGGAGGATGCGGAAGCTTGTTGAGACGATGAGGATTGTTTCGCTGTCAAGCAGCCAAAATATGGATATTGGACGAGGAGACTCCCTCCGGCTGCGCCCACGCTCCCGCAAGCCAGCTGGCCATCAACCCAAAGCGTAGTGCGAGAGTTGCAACGGAAAGGAGGGTCGAGGTCGGAGTTACCAGTGTCGCCAGCTCCAGCAACAAGACAGGTCGATTTACGCTGTAGACTCAGAGGAAAGCCATTTCCCGCACCAGGCTTGACTTGACCCATCCCCTAGCGAAATTCCTTCCTGTCCACAGTATCACGCTTATCCACCAGACCCTTCCCACGACGGAATCATACCACATGTGTATAGGCAGACCTTTCTCTTTTCTTCTCTTGCTGACAGCTCTGATGATTGCACCCTCCAGCACAACTGCAAGCCCATTTAGAGCAAAGAATTTCGCTTCACCAGTGGCCATCCTCCAGTCGCCAGCAAGGACTCCCCGGACTGAAAAGCTATGGACGAAGGCGCTACTCAAGAAAGCACCTATGACCTTTCCAACGTCTGCCGGCTGATCTGGACCCTTGCGTAGCAGCTTGCGTTCCATCCATTCCCCGGGCCACACGCCGTAGACCAGAAATAACCTTGCAAACAGTCGATGCCAACCAAAACTCCAGAACTTGCGGACGCTCGTGATGTCCCAAGGCCTCGTCGTATACAGAGGTGGGAAGAAGGCAAGGGGACTGGGTCGAAGTGGATGGAGCATGATAGCAAAGAGGGAGTGGCCGAAAGAGAATGCTGCCATCAGGAAAGCACCAAGTGCAGCTGTCAGAAGTAGCTGAAACAGCATGGGAATACGATGGTCGAAGAGATCATAGGCAGAATATGCATTCCACGGCGCATCCTGGGTCGACAAAAGGTAGCGCAGGTAGATGGTTCTGATGACAGCCCAGCTAACGAGAAGGACCGGGCAAACGTGAACCAAGATGCTGTGGATACGATTCTGAACAGTAGGAAGCCATGTTTTGCGGGTGTGTCTGACGTCGGCCGTGGTCCAAGTAAAGCCAATGCCGCGCATGGAGAGTTCGAGCTCGAGAGCCCACGCAGCACGATCGAAGAGTGTTGTTGGCCAACCAATCTCTGTCACGGCCGTCTCATACACTGGTATCGGGTCTGGGCCGGAGATGGAATTGCGTAGAACACGCATGGCGGAACCAGGTATGGAGTTGTTGGTGGGTTGCACGTTGCTTTCTTTTACGCTGAACGTACTCCTATTGCGCATGATCTTGACCATGTCCTCTTGCGAAGCACCAGAGTGATGGAAGGGATCGGCAACTCCTCCATTTGTCCATTCCTTGTCAATATGTTTTGCTCCCTGCTCTTGTGATTCCACCCTTAGCCGATGATGGTACTTGACTCTGCGCGGTATGTGCTCGAACAAGTAGGGACTGATGAAGAAAGCGTCGAGTACCCTGCATCCGCCGTACAAGCCCACGAGACCAAGTTGATAGGTCAAACCAATGCTTTGAGGAACATGGTAGACAAGAGGAAGACGAAAGAAGAGGACGCCGGCGGTCAGGGCGAGACAATTTCGGAGGATCTTGACAGAGGTTCGATTGATCGCAGGAGGAGGTGGAGGAGCAAGTAGAAGTAGAGCAAAGTAGTAAAGCAGTGGGGGTAAAAGAGCCGCGGTGAAGGTGAGAGGTTTGCTATCAGGGATGGGATGAAGGCCAGGGCGAGGAGTTGGGTTTGAGAAGGATTCCTGCAACTGATAAAGTATCTGTAGGCATTTTGAAGCCATCATATTCGACGAAGGAAGAGCAGGTTAGGAGAAGAGGATCATTCTTTTTGCTTTCAGTGGTTCTGTTACCTTTCGACCAGCAATTGCGACAACCGACATGTCTATGCTGGCATCATGGATGACGTCGATTCTCTGGTGCCAGAATGTTTGCTTGTTGAGACGAACTTGCAGAAATCAACTCCAAAATCTGGCATACCCACGGGCAGGTAGGGAGGCGTGGGACGCGAACATCGGCATAGACGTCGCGCAGCCGGATTGTGCTTTCCTTCCGCCATTGCAGCTTGACGCTGGCTGAGATGGCAATTAGCGGTGTGATGATGGAGTGGGCAATTGTTGATCGGCTAAGTTGCCCTTGGTTTGCTTTGAACCGGAAGGCCTAAGAAAACGACCGATTCCGCAGAATGATGCTCTTTCGTCCTGGACGGTTTGGATTCGGTTCGCGCATGATGGCTCTAACAAACTGGGGTTTTTCGGGGCGGTGCTTGTCGCCCATGCCTGGGTCAAGCGCCGGAGCGGTCCTTCATTATTGCTGTCACTCCGAGTAGCCACTAAGAAGCACTCGTGTCACGGGCGGCAGGGACCTTTGAAAACGAGTTCTGGGCGGACTTTTTGGCTTTACTCAAGCCCCGGGCACTTGATCACGCGTAACATTTCTGCGTTGTGATATGTCGCTCCCCACCAACCACAGCTTCTTCGCAGATAACCAGCCGTGCCAGCCTCACTCGAGTCTGAAGCCCTGCATGAAGCGATCAAAGTACCATGCACCTGATCAGGCGGGCACTAGTAAGGTAAGGCAACCCGGACTCGTTGCTTTTTCCATCAACAACAGGCGCAGCCTCTCCAGGCATCTCGAATCTTTTCGCAGTCCTCGATAAATGTCCTACGAGGGCGACGGCAGCCTCTATGTGGTATGCCCATATCCTTGCCGCTTTGATATGCGTTCAGCTTGCTCAATCCTCCTGATATGGCCGTCGTCACCGTCACCGTAGCGCAGACAGAGTCACCGAACCACTATGCAGTCGCGGTCGAGAAACAGTCCTTCGATGGCCGATATACTCCCTCCTCGATCATTGTCACACTCAGTGTGGCTTTGGCTCTCTACAACTCGCTGGAAATGATTCTTCTGATCTCACTGACATTCAAAAGAAGGAGAGGCTTATACTTCTGGAGCTTGGCCCTCTGCAACTTCGGCGTCTTCGCCTATACCACTGGAATGATGCTAGGATTTTTCGAACTCTGTATCCTATGGCTGAGCAAATCATGGCTGGACGTGGGCTGGGTATGCATGATTGTCTGCCAATCTCTCGTACTCTACTCGCGGCTGGGCCTGATACTGGACAATGTCAAAATCTTGATGGGCGTCAAGTGGATGATTGTCGTCAACAGCCTCATTTTCCTGGTCCCGACGGTGATTCTAGACTTCGGCTCGACGTACTCAGGGCTCCCATCCTTTTCTGAAGCATACTACTACATGGAACACATCCAAATGACCGGCGTCACCCTCCAAGAACTGATAATTTCCAGCCTCTACCTTTGGAAGACCACCAGTCTACTCAAAGTCATCTCGAGAGCAAATTCTCGGAGCATGATCTGGCAACTGTTTACAATCAACATCATCATCATCTGTATGGACGTGAGTGGCCAGCAAATCCATCTCCGTGCAAGGACTGACATACTCCAAGGTCGCGCTCATCATCCTCGAGTACAAGCATCTCCAGCTCTACCAAGAAAGCATCAAGGCCTTCGTCTACAGCGTCAAGCTGAAGCTCGAGTGGAACATCCTATCCAAGCTTGTCAACCTTGTTCATGGTGACGGAATCAATAGGTCCATGACTTTAGACATCATTGACCCGACAACACTCTCGGGACAGGCGCGATCGGAAATACGAGCAGAAGTGGTGGGGCCTGAACGTCTCGCTGGCTCGCTCGCTAGCGACGAGAAAGTAAGTGGCCGGCAACTGGAGGCCGGGCAAGCTACCGGCATACCATCAGGTGATAACGATCAAATATGCCCGGTACTTTCACGCGAGTCTGGCTGGACACCAAGAACGAATAGGAGAGTATCTGATGATTTGTATGCAGACGCCCTGCGGACTCTGAAGTGAACATGGTTGCAGCTACACGCAATCTGCATGGAGCAGTCTGATGATCAGTGATCTTGCCGGGTCTAGATGTCACACCTCCTTCCGGACCCCGTGGCTCCTCTTCGACCTAATTATCCTCTTTTGCCTTCAGATCCTCCACCATCTCATCATATGCGTGATAAGCGTCAATCTTGGTGCTGGCAAACTTCCTCGCGGGAACTCGCTTCTCGAACAGGATATCAAGTTCCTCGAATGTCCTTCCACCTGTTTCAGGAAGTCTGAAAAACACCCATATCAGACATGGAATACACAGGCCGCCAAAGAAAAATGCCTGCAGCATGTTAGAATAAGCTCTCACATGGCTGTCATCATAGTCTTACCGTTTTTCCTTCCCAGCCCCATGCTGTTGGGTTCAGTGCAAATGCCGGAATTGGATAGATCGCAATATCGATAATGTATGCCGTAGCTCGGGCCAATGCAACGGTCTTGCCTCGAAGTCTCGTCGATCCTGCTTCTCCGACAATGGTGTACAAGGTTGCAGCAACAGATGGCGAGTACACAAAAAGATACACCATCAACAACACCGACTGGGTCCAAGCTGCTCCCCCGCTGTTGGAAAGTGAAACAAATCCGATGACGAAGTACAGGATTGTCATGCAGAGAAGCCCGTACATGAAGATCGTTCGTCGACCAACGTATGAGAGCAAGGGCCACGCAAGCACTGTGCCGACCACGGAGAGGGCGTTGTTGCCAATGTTGAGTTTGAATGCGTCTGAGGTTGGGAGACCGGCTTGCACAAAGAAGTACGTGGTATAGCCTTGCAAAGGGGAGCCGATGAGTGCTTGGATGCCGTACGCAATGCAGGCTACCTCGGTCCTTCGCAAGTCGATTCCACGGAAGCAGTCCCAGTAAGAGGCGCCAGCATCGACTTCCTGCTCGAGTTGGTTGGTGTGAATCATCATGGCTACCGTCTCCTTTGCTCGTTCAGCATGCTTGCCATTGCAGAGCCTTTTGACGGTACGTTCCGCTTCAGCGTATCTGCCCTTTCTCACCAGCCACCACGGCGACTCTGGGCAGAACAGAAGCACCGTAAAGATCGGCAGTGGCCAGGCCCACTGCACGGCAAAGGGAATTCGGTATGCCCATTGACTTGTCATGCCTGACACGCTGTACGTGACGCCAGAGGAGACGAATTGTCCCAAGATCCAACAAAGGCAGACGTATGTCGTCAGGTATCCACGAAGGACGACCGGGCAGATTTCAGCCGCATAGGTATTGACCGACGCTGCGAAGATACCGAAGGGTACACTGGACAGCATTCGGCCCACCAGCAATACTGGCAAGGAGCTTGCAAAGAATTGACAGAAGATGGTGCCGTTGACGACAAGAAGGGCTCCCAGTGCAACCTTCTTGCGACCGAAAATATCCGACAACCAACCGTCAAGGAAGACACCAATGATCGTGGCGAGAAAGCCGAGGATGTTCAGCATGGTTTGCCACCTGGCCGTGACTTGATATTTTGTTCCGTCATCATATGGCCTTCCAAAGTCTCTTTGAAATGCAGGTTGGGCATACAGGCTCCCCAGAAAGGCAGTGTCGTATCCGTCCATGATAATTGTCAACGAAAAGCAGAATGACCAGAAAACGGCTTTCTTGTATGCTGTCAGACCTTCCCAAATGGTCATGGAATGCTCATTCGCCGTGGCTTGCTTCGCATCACGGGTAAGTTGAAGCCAATGGGTCGAGTCTTTGGCCACCTCATTGTAGTTGTAACCGCCTTGTTCTATCTCCTCAAGTGCCATTGCAGCGTCTTGTTTGACGGGTGCCTGCGGGTGCTGTTCAGGCTGCGTGATGCGGTCCATGGTGAAAGGCAAGGAGCTGGAAGGAGATCCGAAGATGTGGTCTGCCAACAAGAACAATCTCTCCACGCCCAGCTATTATATACTCGTCAGGACTGGCTCGACTGGGGCGACAAACCTGGGGAAGCGAGCGACATCTTGGTTGGCAACTCGGGCCCGACCTTCCTAAGGAACTAAATAGTCGGCCCACGCTGGTGCACGCGTCCCGATCTGGTCCTCTCCCGGTGCGAGTGGATCAATTCCCAGCCGTGTCCCGAAGTTGTGGTCAAAAGTGGGCGAACAAATTTTTCGGCATATCTCCAGCCAGATGCCAGCTGACGTTTGGGGCTCCATGTTTCTCGATGCCTGTACCTTCGGCTAGACAGGACCTGGAGGCCTCCCCGAGGCCTCGTTCAAACCCGCAACTTCCCAGGACCCCGTCAACTCTCCACCTTTCCCCATGCGACTTGCCCGATGGCCATCGTATCCCGATCTATGTCCTAGATTTGGCAGGTGAGTCCCGAGAGCAGGTTGATCAATGGCTCTGGATACTGTCACGCGTTCAATAGAGAGGTACCCGCGCAGTGGAGTTAAGTCATGCTCATGTTCTTGGGTTTCAAGTCGAATATTCAGGGTGATTAACATTTTCCCCTTTGCTTCTTCTTAACCCATTCATCCAGATCACCCTGTCTTTGAACGCTGTGCGAGTTTCCCTTTCCCTTACCGACTCACCCTTCGTCACGATGAGTGCAACACTGTCTTTTGGAGCCCAGAATATGGGGCCCGACGAGCATTCCCTGTGCTGGAATGCCGGACATGAATCTGTTCTCCGGTTGCAGAGCCCGGTCATCCTCGAATGGGGAGGAACAGAAGAGCCATTTTCCGCAGGCGGGCGTAGAGAGACTCTGGGCTATCAAGAGGTACAAACATCTTCAAGCGATACGACGGGCACAGTTGCTTTCGCCAGGGAAGGCGTAACAGGAAGCCTCCAGGACAAGTGGACAAAGTTAGATGCTAGCAGTTTCTTGGTCTCACGTTCCGTTCAAATCTCATCAGCGTCATCTCACATTGGATTGCGTGTTGGACTGGCATTGCAGCCTTCCTTCCCTGAAGGGGTCGATTACAACGATATGGAATATTACGCACCCAATGCGTGCTACAACCTGAATGATCTGAATGAAGATGGACTGGAAGATTATCTCGAAACCAAGAGACTTTCATACCGGGAAGATCGGCTGAACGCTCTCTCAGTGCTTGCATACCACCCAAAGCGACAGATCGCAATCTCCCTTTCAAGGGCTGATATACCGAAATTCGACCAGGAACCCTCACGCAAAGTTGGCCAACAGGGTTTCCTGCAAGACACGGATATCGGATCCCTTGGGTTCGAACCGCACGACAATGGTCTTCACAACTCTTTGCTGACCGGATCATACCCGTACGTCGAGAGAGACGCCTGCAACGCTCTCCTCGTCCAGCAACGGACGCCTTGGGGAGCATTCCGGCCCGTCTCAGCTGGGGATCGTTTCAATGTGTCTTACATCGTCCGGATTTTCAATGCAAAATCGGGGCATGATGCGCTATGGGAGCTGTTGCGACGACAGTTTGCCACGCTGAAACCAAACCCAGTGCAGCTCGACCAGCCTCTCGAAAAGATCTCTGCGTCGAGACTCACTGCTCTCTCGCACTATTTCATGGAGGATAGTTCTGGCGGCGCAGGTTTTGTAACGAATTGTCATCCACAAGATGGCAAGCAGTTGGCCAATGTTGTGCAGTACGGCTTCACCGGCCAGCAGATAATGAACGCAGCCAACCTGCTAAAGGCGTCAAAGCCGGGGAGTGAGGGCTACGAAAAGGCTTCGAAAGTGATCAAATTCTATGTGGGCAATGCCTCAAAGTCGCCATTTGGATTCACTTACGGCCTGTACAATATGGATCTTCAGAGGCACGGCTCTTGGTGGACTGGTCTGCTACTCCCGCTCGCATATGCCGAGCCTGGGGATGACCTCGAGAAGCACATGGGACCACTATACGCCCATCGTGAGAACATCATCAAAGCTCTCTCAGGCACACACGGTGTGTATCTCCGTTGTGTTTTGGAGGAAACCGAAGCATTACTGGGGCTGTACGAGACGCTGCCGTCAGCGCCGCGCGAATGGTTCGGTGTTATTGAGGCGTTTGGCCGTTTCCTTCTCTCGAAGCAGGAGCAAGATGGAGCCTGGAGAAGAGCGTACGACCTCGATGGCCAACCATTGGTGTCACCGGACTTTTGGTTTGGTCAGACTTACTATCAACAAAGATCCTCGACAGCGACCGTTATTCCATTTCTGTTGCGCCTCAGCAAGATCACCGGGGACGATGCCTACCGGATTGCTGCCATCAGAGCTGGACGATTTGTCCGCGAACAATTGGTGGACAAGGTCAAGCATAACGGAGGAATTCACGATTCGATTTATGCAAAACCGCAGTTGATGGACCACGAAAGTATTTACTTCTGCTGTCATGCGTTGCTCGCCCTGTACGAAGACAAACAAGTCGGTGGCTCGTACTTCCTTGAAGGCGCCATACGTGCTGCGCAGCTCAGTGCCAGTTGGATCATGCTGTGGGATGTGCCCTTGCCACCTACCTCGACACTTGGGAGGCTTGGATTCCGAAGCACTGGCATTGCTGGATGCGACACTCCGGGAGCTGGCTACTTCCATCCCATGGGAGTCATTGCAGTGCCGGACCTCATTCGGATCTCACAAATCACAGGAGATACACTCTTTCTCGACATTGCGGAACTGTGCTTCATGGGCAACAACCAAAACGTAGGCACGAAATGGGGTTACGCAATGGAAGGCCTGCAAGAGGAGGGCGTACTGGTCAGCCCGTGGTTCGTGGATGATCCAATGTTTGCAAAGGAAACGGGCTTTGGTGGTAGGGGCAAGGGTGAAGGCAACAAGACGTGTTTGCCGTGGATCTCTGCTGTCACGGTGGCTTCAGTGACAGAAATGCGGGACAGGTTTGGCACTCTTGATTTCGGAAAGCTAAGAGAGGCCATCCGACCATTGAAGAACGGCGTCAATGGTTTTCATGTGGATGGTGTTGGAAAGGGAAAACTCTCCTCGGTCACCGTTTCCGAGATTCGGGAGAAATCGTTAGTCAACGGCGTTCACTGAGTAGAGATAGAATAGAATTCCTGGTAGATTGGCGACACTAGATAGAAGAGGGTCGACGGGTCATGATAGAGATTGGAATCGAAGGTTGGATTGCAGAAGAGGCTGATGGAGGTACTGTACCTGTTAGTATTCTCCACGCGGGGCAACATCTAGTTAAGCATTGCTCTCCTTATGGGCGTCATCAGCCCCTGCCAAATCGTTCTGGCCAAGCATGGAGCCGCTCTCTCGCCCAGAATATTTAGGTACATTTTCATTTACTTGACGTTCTCTTCTCGTTTCTCCTTCGCTCAAATCCCTCCGTTTGCGTTCCGTGCCAGAATGTAATTAATCGCTTCAGTTACTGGTCTGCACCAAAACAATCACTCAGATGTCGCCAAAGGCGACAACCTGACCCCAATGATAACATGGTATGGGACCACCAGACTTTTGTGACCTTAATTTTGGCTCACAATCCGCAGTCTTACGTGCCGTCGCCGTCACTTGAAATGTACGCTACATCATCCGAAGTCCATAAGCAGACACTGACCGCGAAGGCGATGGATTAAGCCCTGTGTGTTCACAATGCCGTAAGAGCAACCGAGACTGCCTGTCGCCTACGAAGCGTATCAGCTTCCGTGATGGCATGAACCCTTCCATCAATCAACCCGGTTCTCTCGAGTACGGTGGACGAGATGTCGCATTTGCCAAAGATCAAACCTGGATCTCCGTGCCTTCAAATCGTTGGTTTCCGCAGCCCCGTGTAAGAGGCCGTTGCTGATAGATGCTCATAGTGTCCTTCGTCGACGAGACAAACGATATCGCGTCAGATTACGAGGCAGATACGACTACTTGGAAATTCGAATCGGAGTCCGACGCTGCCATTATTGGCAATCACATTTTCGATCAAGATGGCAGCTTCCCGGAAGATGCTGGCACAATCCTCTCGGCGCCGTCAGTCGAGTCTTATCAAACTCCCCTACAACACCATTTACTTGGGCTTTCATCTCCAAGTACTACCCAAGGATTGTTGAATGAGTCGAGTTGGCTGCTGGCTCATCGACAATCTCCTTGTTCTGCGGAAGAAGCATACCTCCTACGACATTTTTCATCGACCCTCTGCCGATGGGTGCGTTTTCCGTCCAACTGCGTCCATTTCTAACATTGTACAGCTCGATGTTTGCGACAAAGACAGCCGATTCGGCTCGGATCTTGTTCGCAGAGCACCCTCAGCCCCATTGCTTCTCAACGCGTGTTTGGCGGTTGCAGCACGGCATCTCTCGAAATTTGGAAGATGCAACTCGGAATTGGCGGATCACTACCACGAGAAGGCCGTACAAATGCTACTTGCTATGCTCAACGAGGAGGATCTGGATCGTCATATTGAGACTATACTTCCGTCGACAGTCATCCTCCGCCTTTTTGAACAATTGTCTTGTGAGTGTTCAGCTGGCCGTACGAGTTGCTCTTCACTGAAAGCGGTGTAGCAAATGTACCAGTTCACGATTTGCAGCGCCATCTGCTGGGCGGGTCGGTCTTCATCAATTCAAGGACTGAGTATGCCCTTAGTGGGGGTCTGACTCAAGCAGCATTCTGGGTATTCGTCCTTCAAGACGTTCAGTTCTCGCTGGCGTATCAGCGGCCCCTCAAAATGCAGACCCTACCGTTTAGCCTGGAGTTTCGACAGAGGTGGCAATACGAGAATGGCGGCTCGGAACAATCCTTGATTCACCGAGCAATCTGGATTCTGGTTGAAACCATACAATACTGCTTCGGAACCCACGAAGCCGTGGCAGAGCTGGAGCTGAGTGATGGTCTGGCGGAATGGGAGAGTTTGACGTCTGAGAAATTTCGGCCCTTCTACCACGAACCCGGCGATGCAGAGACATTCGGTACGTTGTGGTACACTCAGTCCAGCCATATTATCGCTGTCCAACATATCTGCATGGCCAAGATTCTCCTGCTTTCAAAACGAGCCAGTCACTCGCGAATGGGCATCGGGCATGGCAAGACATTACGCGAAACGCAGAGCCAGATTACACAGTACACCGATGTGCTTTTCGGATCAGCATTGTCTACAGACGAAGCAGTGCCAAGATTTTTCGCCTGCCATGCAGCTTGCACAATGTCTTCCTGGATAACCAGTCCTGGTCTGCAGCAGCGTGTGCTCGAGCTCCTGCAGGCCACGGAGCAAAATAATGGCTGGCCGTGGGGCTATATCGTCGAGCGTCTTGCTGAAGACTGGGAAACGGAGGTACTCCCTCGAAAAGCAAGCGGTCCTCAAGCTTGATCCAGGAACGTACAATGGGGAGTGGTGGATAGGCACTTCACGCTGTTAAGTGTGCGACTCCCACCGAGTCAGCCTCCTTGTTCAGCGCGTCAACCTCAGATTGGGTGTACGGTATCCCTTCGGCTTCTCGTCTCTCCTGATTGATCTGTTCAATTTCGCCCGGAAAGTAGATGCGATCGAAGTCCTGCCTCTTTTCTGAAGTCACCACCCGCTGATATAAGTACTCCATTCTATCTTTGAATTCTTCCAAAGAGAAAAAAAGATCCGGCTTGATAGCGACGAGGAAATGGCCCACATTAGCTTGCTTGGATGGGTCATATGGTCCGGTGACTTCACCTGCAAAGGCTGATCCGGACAGTACACCTGAGAAGACATCCATCATGAGTGCCAGACCCGAGCCTTTAGGACCTCCCATGGGCAGCATAACACCTTCCAGAGCGGCGGCGGGATCGTCCGTCGGTGCGCCATCCTTGTCTAACGCCCAATCGAGAGGAATGCGCTCTCCTCTTCTCTTGGCCTTGTAGATTTTTCCACGAGCAGCAACGCTCGGTGCCATGTCGAGGATGAAGGGCCTTGTCTTTCCGGGAGCTCCGCAAGCTATGGGTGACACCCCGAGTAGTTTAGATTTGCCGCCCCAGACAGGAAGAGCGGGCGACGAGTTCGTGAACACCAGAGACATCATGTCGGCGTCGATGGCCTTCTGCACGATCCATGCGGACATGCCGAAATGGTTCGAGTGTTTCACCGAAACCATGCCTATCCCAAACACCTGGGCCATCTCAATGGCTTTTTCCATCCCCTGCGAGGCAGCCAGAAAGCCAAATGCATTGTGTCCGTCGACCTGTGCCACGACCGGAGTGACTTGACTGACGGTCGGTTCGGCTTTCGGGTCGAGTACTCCCTGGCGGATTCGCTCCATATAGGACGGTATGCGGTTGACTCCGTGGGTGTCGATACCGCGCAGGTCGGCGGCGACAAGACATTTGGCGATGGTCTCGGCGTTCTCAAATGGCACACCATTGGCAGTCAAGACATCTTGTGCGAATCGTAAGACCTTTGTAGCCGGACAGTTCTGAGTTTGGATACTTTCGGCCATGTTTGGTGCTTCGATAAGCTGGTCCGAAAGTGTTGTTTGATTGCAGGCGTTGCAGATGTTATGGCTTCGGATGGAGATTGCTGGGAACCGGTGGTTGTTCAGACACAAACAATACGTCGTATTGATGGCTCTCATAAAGTTAGCATCGGCGTCGAGCCGCATTGCCCGAGCCTGGGCACCCGATGTTCTCCGTGTGGTAGCCGTAATCGAGTCTTACTAGCGACGTATATACCATCTTTGTCTAATGGACGGGGAGACGATGCCCAGGTAGACTTGTACTCGAAAAGCATCTACATGGCTTGTCGCGGTCGCGTACTTGTTGGGAGAAGCACGTCGGCGGCACGGTGGGTTCAATTTCAAGCATTGCGTGAGGTAAGGGTGAGCCTAGTGTGCCTCAGATACGACATCGGGTAGAAGATCGTTGTGGAGGGCGGAATCACATCTTCGGCAGGGACGAATATGTATTGGCGGTCGAGTGCAAAGGACATAAAAAGAAGCGATCGAAGGTTAAGAGGTCTTGCTTTATTCCTATTCGTACATTAACCTGAAGCAAATGAGGACTTTTACGCAACCGGATAGCATCGTCAATGGTTCCTTGTTCGACAGGTCCAGTCACAAAGGTCTTCAACCTTGGGCGCACCACCGTCTAGATCAAACCCTTGGTGCGCTGCGTCATGTTCTTGACATCAATATCCTTCCACAAGGCAGTTGAGACCAGCGTGATTGTGTACAAACTGGTAGCGGCGATCAGCATCAGCCTTTGGGTCTCTGCGTACGACTTATCGATTGCAATTCTTGTCGGACTTCCAACAGGGTAACTGGCTTGTACGGTCAAGTCACCGTAGATGCTGGCAAAGTCGGATTGTGCACTTGCAGGTAGGTTTTCCAACAATTTCTGTGGAAAGATACCAGTCCACATGGCTGCGGCGATTGCCAGTCCGATTGAACTGCCGACATACGCGACCAATCCCTCCATGGCGAGGACCGCCGGAATGTGCTGATGGGTGGAGACCGCCATGACAGTTATCTGCTCGCAGATAACGAGTGTACCGCCACCGAAAGCGACAAAGATCTGGCACATGACGATGTAGCCGATGTGGACACCCGGTTGGCGGAAATGGATCATCAGTCCAACACCGAGGATCGTCAGTGGAACTCCGAAGCACAGCGCATACCATTTTATGCGGCCGTTGAAGCGAATGCAAACGCCGAGGACAAGTGACCAGAAGCAGGATCCGATGGTGTAGATGTTGCCGATGTACGTCGCTTGCGTGATTGATTGCCGGAACAGGACGATATTGAGCGAGTAGAAGTAGCTGTCCCAGATGTACCAGGCAACGTAGATGCTGGCTGCCATGGTATAGGTGAAGATGATGGTGCGGTTCTTCAACAAATACCAAGGGATGAACGTAACTGGTGCAAGGTATTTCTCGTACAATCCGAACGCAATGATGAGCAAGCCCCCGAAGATGAGGAAGCAAATGATGAGTGGTGATCTCCACTCGTCCTTTTGGTAGGAGTACAGGCTGAACGACAGCAGGAAAAGCGCCAGTCCTGTGCTGATGATAAGCAGTCCGATGACATCGAACTCCCGGCAGTAGTAGATGAAGGTTTCAAAAGCATTTCCACGGCTTGGTCGAGGAGGGATGAGCCCCAAGTTGTTGGCCTTTCTTTGGTTGTACCAGAATAGTGCGCAGAGCGGTGCACAAATCAGCGGCAGCACGATCGCCCAGATGCCAAAGCCCCATCTGTACCCGATAGTACTAAGGATGCTGTTAACAGCCGGACCGTAAGCCCACGTGGTGACGAGGTACGGGGAAGCTGTGAAGGCGAGCATAAAAGCACGATTTCGCAGCTTGGACGTGTCGGCTACGAAGATGGTCATGGAGAAGTCGATGCCTGTGTACCCAACAGAGTAGAAGACTTGGGCGGCGCAATAGGTCTTGACATCATTGCAACCCGCCATCATCACGAGACCAAGAGTGATCGAGGAGACCATGATCAAGAAGGCCTGTGGACGACCCCAAATATCAAGAATTTTGGCGTAGGGGATCTTGAAGAGGCCTCCAATCAAGGATGAAATGATACTGGTGGTTGCAGTCAAGGAATGCATTTGGAACGAGCTTGTGACATATGGCGTCAAGGTGGAAACGATGCCAGAGGAGAATGCGAGCATAAACTCCACGACCCAGATACTGAAGATGGTCAGCAGAAGCTCGTGCAGCGTCCCGTTCACTCACAGTCCGTATGCGATGAGGAGATCTCGCTTAGTCCATACCTCAGTCATAGCCTCAACACTCGCAACACCATGTTGAAGTTCCGTCTTCTCATTTTCGGGAATGGCTTGACTGGTGTTCGCGTTGACGCCGGCTTCTTTCCCCATGGCCTGTCTCTCATGGAGCGCGGGCTCCGGCATATCGACATCGTTGGAACTCGCCCTGTCCGGCGTGGCTGCTGGGAGCAGTGAAGAAGGAAGTCGGAATCTCATGTTTCCTGCAGGCAAAGAAGACGAGCCGTGAAGAGTGGTGAACTTGCACAAGGAGAGATCAGTATGCAGCCAGATTAAATATCAGATGTGAGATAAAATTTTTATCATATCTAATCATCCGATCAAGAGACATCCGTGACTGTCTGGGCCAAGGCCGTGTGTCAATCCCACCCGACCATGCCCTGTTCAGCACCGACAAGCCCACTGTGTGGACTAACGGCGTCGGCTAGACTCAAGCTCGAGACCGCAATGCTCATCTGATAAAAGATGGTGGTCCGGATCTTTGGTCTGGCGTAAGACAAGACTTGGCAAGCCTTTGACGATTGGGCCAGAGCATTGGAGCTTCTGCTGGACTCCACTCGATGCTATCGTATATGCTATCGCGACCCATGTCACGCCTTGCGAAGACGGCTGTTGACTTACGCTTTCGCTTTCAAGCATTGCCACTGCTGGCTCTGAAATGCTTGCTGGGCGAGACTTGCCAAGGTTGGAGAAGGCATGCTTCAAGCCTTATGCTTCGGAATTCTCCTGCTGTGAATGATACCTCGAAGAAGGTTGCTGTACAGGGTCTGAACTGTTTGGCTGGATTCTTTGGTGCTTGGATGAGTTAGTGGTCGTGAGTTTGCCCCGGTCCACCACGGTAATGTGGCACCTATTGTACTCCATCACCTATTGCCGACGAAAACTTTCTTGCTCGACAATGGGTGCATGTGGAATTGCACGGAGACGAGTAAGGTTGCTGTCGGGAAGAAACGCGGATCGTAGTGCGTGAAAAGGAGCATAATTGATATGCATAATGGACAGGAAGTGCCAGCAAATCGTGTCCAAGCAGTCAAGCATTGCGATCTCGGCCTCAAGGACGGACTCCATTGAGCTCAGACGTCACCATGGACATGGTCCCCTAATCCAGTCCGAGCGTCCTTCTCTTCATGTTTCTTCTCGTCGTATACAGCGCGGATCAATAGTCAAGGCCGGAGACGCAAGTGGGTTTCTGGAAGTCGTCGGAGCGGCCGCGCTGGCAAAGATGGAGGGTACAGCTCGTTTCGACACTGAAAGGTCTCTTGTCATTCTCATCGTAGAAGTAATAAGCAAAGCATGCGTTAGGAAAGGGAGGATTCAGGAGCCCCGTAGTGGAATCTAGTCCTGGTGATTCGCCTGTATCGGATCCCGTCAATGGTCAACGGCTACGAAGTGAAAGGGAGAAAACATGTCCTTGTTGCTTGCGCGGGAGTAGCAGTCAAGAAGATTCGTCTGGGAATGCCAGAAATCCGGCTGGTCGTTCTTCACTGAGTTGCTGAGTTGACAATTCCCTAAAAAGCCGTCTCCTGCTGGCCATTTGCAAGATTTCTCGAGGGTCCTGCGCCCTAGGTGAGCGGGGCGTGAGCGCCAGAGTTGCCTGCGCACGCCTGCGCCAACACTTCGGTCGGGTTACGTCATCACAACAACAGCAACATTTCTGTCTCGTCGTTTCGTCGTCTCGCCGTGTCGCCTGCCAACCCACTTTCGACCTTACCATCGAGTTAATGGCCATTTGCGTCTTCAAAGCCTTCGAAATCATTATGCTGAAGGGGGGAGCGCGTCAATTTCACCTCAAAAGCCCTCCGCAGAGCCATTACCGAGCCGATACTGATACTGCGACTTTCGCTCACTCACCACACTCCAGTGGCTCCTTTTGCGAGACTTGAAATGCCCCTCGACGCGGAACCTTCCTTGACATGGCATGAATCCATCCCGGTCGCCTTTTCACAGAGCCTTTGACGCGCTTCCGGCCAGCGGTCGTTCTCCTCAGCAGTGACGTGCCTCCTGCGCGCTCAGTAGCCCTTGAACAGCAAAGTCGAACCGCAGCCGTCAACGATCAACACCCGGTAACGGCAGTAACGGCTCAGCGCATTATACCTAGCTGTACGGTAGGAAAGTGACCTGGCTACAATCTCAGAAGTGTAGGCTTGTTTTCGGCACCAGACCCGACGCGAGGACGCCTTCACTTAAGCTCAACCGGTTCAGAGTGTGGACGAAAAGAAATAGTGGTTGCGCAGGAAGTGGATCTCTGTATAGGGGTCCGCAACTGCGCAGCTGAGATCGCCTGGTGTACGGCACTGATACTACTTCAGTGAATCGACTTGCCATGCATAAGGAGCATCCGGTCTCCCAGCATTCACATTTCAATTGCATAAAGAGCGGTAAAGGCCAAGGTGCATCCTGCTCGGGGAACAATGGTTGTTCGAATACCTCGACGAATGACTGGGACACGGGTCCAGGCACTGTCATGCCTTCGCCCGCAGATGCGTTGGTCCGCTTCTTCTATGCCCGTGGCGTATGACTTGATTCGTTACCTCTTACAGCGCCGCGCAACAGTTGTTCCTCAGTCTATTCAACATCCGCACATTACGCACTAACAACCTCCGCTGGACGTTGGTCGAGATCGGTAATAGTGGAAGCTCGGCTCGTGGCCACGCCTGGAGATTTGATACGTCAAACCTCAGCTTGGCATTCGCTTATCGTTTTGCACGTTTTGTCAATCAACGTGCTGGAGCGCTGATGCTGGTATTGCCAATGCAATGGTGCTTCGAAAGCGTCTAAGAAGACAATCTACGGGACTATAGGTAAGTCGGCACAAAACGTTCAAATGGGCTCACAAGATCCTGTCACTTCACACACTCTCCCCCCCACTCTGTATCTCGTCGTGACCATGAAGCTATCCAATATGAGACCTCTCACTGTGTGTCTTGCTGCCACTCTCGGAGCTCTAGCTGCTTCCCAAAGTTCTACTCCTGTTCAGTGTCGCGGATCTTTCAATGGAACCGTTGGGAATGGTACCGTGGGCTCCGAACAGCAAATATCGAGTACGACCGTCCGCTTAGTCAATGCCACCGACGCCAATCAAGGAGTTGCCGTCGATGGCGACCATTTCTACTCCATTGACAATTTTTCCATCACCAAGCATAACAAGACGACCGGCGAACCGACTCTGCAATGGTACGGTGGTGCCGACGGACCCATCATTCATCTTGACGGTGGCGTTGTCATCAACGGCACACTGTATGCACCACATTCCAATTATCCGACGGCACCAGAAACATCATCAGTGGAAGAATGGAATGTAACCACAATGGAACACATTCGGAGTTACTCTTTCGGCGTCAACCGTGGCAGCCTGACATGGATTGATCAAGATAGTACCGGGACGTGGTATGGAACGTTTGCTAACTACGACCGAGTCCAGCAAGGCCAAACGCAGCCGTATGGACTAAGCATGAATACTCAACTCGTGCGATTCTCTCCTGGTCCAGAATCGCCGTTTCAGTACATCTCCCAATCATGGATCTTTCCTGAGGAGATGGTCTCAGAGATTTTCTCACCAATGTCCAATTCCGGCGGAAGCTTCGGTCCCGATGGGTGGCTCTACATCACCGGTCATGATGCGAGCGCCGCTTACGCTGTGCAAATCCCGTCGGCAGGTAGTGTTGTTATCTGGGTTGCGACAGTGAGTTTGCCGGATATTGCAGGGCAAGGGATCGCTTGGGATCGAAGCATCAAATCTACAGTGGCCAACGGGACGCTCTACGGCATCAGTCGAGAAAGCAGACAAGTCGTTGAGATGAACATACCCCTGCAGACGTGTCAACCAAATTATACCTTGTCTGTGGGAAACGTCTATGGTCCAGGAAGATTTGTTGATCCCGACGCCGAGTAGTTTGGACTATCTATGCTGGACGACGCCGTAAATAGTGTATAACACAATAGGTTGTCTGTTCGGATGTCAATATTCTGCTCTTGCCCGTCAAATTTCAGGCTATACCATCACTACTGACCACGCCTTCTAGACACCATACTTTCCTTCTTCCATTCTCCTGAGAGAGTCTGTACGGACCGTCTTGAAAGCCATGTACGTACGCCCAGATGTAGATCAGACGGATTCGGAAAGGGCGGCTCTTCCTTGCTCGTGGGAAGCAATGGCGACAACCTCTTGTCCGCCTGTTTAGATGCCGACGATGAGATCCATGATTCATCAGCACTGCAAAAGAACGTCGGCCAATGCCAGCATGTGCCGTCCCCAGTGGACGAATCTTGCCGATCACGCCCATCATTACCTGTTGCTAGAGGATCTACTGGGGCCGGCTTCAAAGCCGGGCCAGGAATCGAGATATATCTACTTTCATTTAGCTCATGTCAACAATGTCATCTCCGCGCCAATCATCTATCAAATGTTGTCTTGTATAGGGAGCTATCATCGTTCGAGCTCGGCCGATCAACGGGCAGTTTTGGACATTTCATCGACAGACGATTGAAGCTGAATCTATAGAGTGCGAAAGAGAGCAAGTCACAACCAGAATTGGCAGGTCAGGAAAGTTAATAAGATACGGTACAAGTCCAGGCTCAGTATCGACATCAGATTAATATTATCAGTCATGCTCTACGGTCAAATTATTTCGTGTCTCATGTTCTGCTTGCCTGAGTTTGCCTCAGGTACGTGGTGCACGACCATTGTAATCGACACCCGCCGTAGCTGTGTAGTTCGCAAAGCAATCGTAGTTGTAGTCAATCTCGTTGATGCGCTTCTGCAACACGCTGACCATTGTGTCAAAGGGACAAAGGCCATTGGGATCATTGGGACATCCCGGATGAGAGCCCGAGACTGGAACGACAGCATCGTTACTGGCAAATTAGCACGAATTCCGTCAAAGATATGAAGAGGAGACTTACACAATGAATCGGATCTGCTTGGACGGTTTCATAGCTGGGCACTCAAGAATTTGCGTAGTGAAGTGCGTTGCAAAAGGTACAAGCTTGCTGGCCACGAAGCTGTTGCGACCCTGGTTTATGCTAGTGTTCAAAGCAGGTCCATTGAACAGCGCGGTCAGGTTGAAGGCCGTAAGTGTATCGAGAACGACAACTTCGTGAGTGGCATCGGCGTAAATGGACTGGGTGAGAGGGAAGTACGTCGATGTGTTGTCGAAGGTCTGGTTGAGTGCAGACATTGCAGTCGGGTAGCTTTGAGTGAATCGAGCAACGAACTCCTGCAGGTAACCTTTGCCTTGAGCAGCAGCGACAGGAGAGCCGGGCCCGTTGTTGTAGTAGAACGACTGGAAAGACTTAGTCACAGAGTTCAAGCCAAGGATCGAGAAGTAGCCTACCAAATCGAAATAATACTCGTAGTTCTGGAAGTCCTGCTGTGTGAAAAGTGGGCAGAACGCGGAATAGCCGAGCGCGTCAGTCTCGTACGAGCAGAGCTGAAGCATAGCGATGATGTCGGTAGGCGTGAAAGTCAGATTGCCAGAGAGCTACATCTCAGCCATTAGCGACATGGATTGCGATGCGAAGAAAGATTTACCTGGGAGTTCAAGCGGGAAAGAGTCGAGTTGAAAGCGTTGACGGCGAATTTATTAGCAGCAGCCGTGCCAATGCTTCCTTTGGTTGCGACGTTGGAGTTGTTGCAGACTTCGTAGGGAGCTCCCGAGTTGTTGACTCCAAGTGTTTCGACAAGGATCTCGATGTTTACCTGGTCCAAGTACTCTGGGACACCGAAGAAACCAGCGGCAAAATTCTCGGCGGTCTTGACCATGCGGTCCTGCGATTCGGTGCGGAAAACCGGGATAGCCTTTTGAGCGGTGAAGTTGTTCAACAATTCGCCGTACAATTGGCGGTATTCAACACCGAGGAGGAAATTTTGGCTCCGGCCAAAGGGAGTCAAAAGCTCAGCACCGAGCTTGTAAGTCCAGTTGGACAGGAAAGCCAGTTCGCCCGCAACCTGGAAACCCGCTCCCTTGGTGGCATTTGCAAGCTTCGAGGCAAATGTCGCTGGCGCAGCGCCGCTGGTAGGGTATCGTGCACCGTGGCGATACAACAGATGCATCTGGTTGATGGTGCATCCATCAGGAATTAAAGGACTGGCATTGGGCAGACCATAGTCGGCGGAAGACACCGAGTACCATGGAGACAAGTTTCCCCAGTAGCGCGTGATGTCGACGTTAGAGCTCGAATTGGAGCCTTGAGGCTGTGCAGCAACCAGAGGGAACGACTTGGCGGCTTGGGTGTTGTATGGGTAGAGAGGAGCTGTCTGGGCCGCTGCTGCCTCAACACCGGTTTGCGTTGGACCGGGAAAGCCGACCTTTGATTCGGGCGGAAACAACGTCGAGTTGACAGCAGCTAGATGGGTGTTATTTCAATCTAGTCACCACGTATCGGTACACGGCTTACTGCCTGCTGGAGGATAGACGTCCGAAGTCGAAGCGCCAACGTTCGAGATAGCGGTGATCTTCTGCGGGGCAGCCTCAATGGCCTTGGCCACCAGCGCCACGGAGAGGATGGAAAGCTTCATGTCGTTTCAAGCACAAGCCCAAGTATCCAAGTCAAAGCTTCAATCTTGTTAAACAGCAGGAGTGAGCTTTCTGGACGTACCAAGCATAATCAAGCATCTTTATATCCGACGACAAGTACGAAATGGCGCTGGCCAATCATTTCCACGGCAGCTACCATGTGCCTTTTGTACCTGGAAGAGGATCGGAATGGTGTGAACTAACTCGGGGAGAGCTGAGACCTGCAGTCTTATTGCGAGCTAGCGATGTACTAAACTAGTCATGACGATGAAATGCCCCGAACTCGGCCAGGCGTGCACAGGCACCATCTGGGCAGCTGGGGTGACACGTGGGTGGAGAGCACCTGTAAGAGCTATCAGAGCAAGCTGATCCTGGTTAGTTTGCACCACGAATGACGCGAGAAACACGGTACTGTTAGGACAAAAGTAGAGAGTCTGCAGCAAGTATTGCAGATTAACGCGATAACAAGGTGTCGACCATCGGCTTCTGGCCGCGGACGTTGCTCTCATATCTTCGGCATAGCTTGTGAACATGCTCGGCGAGGTGTCTGTCGTGACAAATGACCGGGTGAGCACATGGAAGTGCTGATTTTCACGACCTCGTGGAGGGCAGGTTCAGGTATTCGACTTGCTCGTTCTCGACTTCTTGCATCCCACAAGCAATGACGAGCGCCTACCGATAGTTAACACATTTTGATGCTTGCTAGATTGACCCGCTTCCCCTCCTGCCCGCCATTCGCATTAGCACTTATCCTCGCAAGTGGTTTCGGTTCCCGATGTCGAGTGTGCTCTCCGCGATTCAACTTGCAGTCCAATCGAACCCGTGGCAGCATGCTTTCCACAAGGTGCTTGACAGAAGAAGACTCGACGTTCTGGCTGTCTGTATGTCTCGTGTTTAACCGTACCGCATCTTCTTGCCGGCTGTCTGCTGTAAAGCTTATATTGACAGCCTTGCTTTGTTCGCTGCAGTGTAAACAACGAAAGCCGTGTTGCAGCGGAGTGTGCGTGGGGAGAACCTCGAATAAGCCGGTTGGGCGAGCACATTCTGTTCAGGCAGTAGGCTTGCTGCGCTTGAAACCTCGTCTCTTTCTAGCTCTTCTATGCTTGCTTCTGACCGATGTTGTGACATTGTAAAGGAGGCTCTTGAAGAGCCATGCCATGGTCCGAGGTCCTAAGGTTGACAGCCTGACTTGTAGGCACGAATTCGAAAGCGAGAAGAAAGGCTGTGATAAACCGTTACACTCGGCGCGTGGGAGGTGATTGCGAGGCCTCCAATCCTGGCCGGGACAGTCCTTGAGGCGCAGGTATATCTTACGCTTCTAGCCATCCGCTGGGCACTCTTCTTTCTTCAACGTCCGGGGCGCAGTATGACCTAGCTTTCATTATAGCCCTTGACGCATGGTGTGGCAGCAACCTTGTATTCTTGTCCAAGTTTTCGTCGTTTGGCTACGACTGCTAGGGCAGAGGAAAGTCGAGTTGATAAGCTGAATAAGGCCGACTTGAAGGTGGAATCGGACGAGACAGGATTATCGGATCATAGAGCGCAATCTTTGCTGTGTTGACTTGGGCGGCATCGACCCGACCTAGCTGATTGCGCGAGCGCTGAACTGGGATGAGCACAAGACTTGCTGTGGCTGCGAAACTGTACGCAATATCGCCAGCAGGGACTCTGTGAATGACACGGAGTACTAGTAGCTCGAAGAGGAAGGTGCGGCGAAATACCAATATCGGCTCGATGATTGGCGCGTTCATTGTTTCCCTTTGCTGGACTGCGTTTGTACTTCTGCAACAGTATTTCGCACAACATGAAGCGGTCAGAAGCCTAGTACTGGAATGCAGATAACTATGTGAGGCTATTGATAGTGGCTGGTGCATTTCAACACTTGGACGATGCTTTTCTGAAGCTATAGGTCGCTGTGCTTGTCGGCAACAACCATCGCTTGCGTGAGAATCTGGCACGACGGAATCCTATTCATACATCACGTCAACGACCGCAATTGTCCCGGAAGTCTTCTTGCTTAACAACCCCACCCTCCTCGCCCACAATCGAGTTGAGGCTGACAATCAGACGGCCGACCTTACCCACCCTTAGGCGGGTCTTTCAGTCAAGCTCGGACTCCTGCTTCGAGGGCCCTTTCTGAATTCATCCCGACGTTGCCTCTCGGAGACATTCCGAAGGATGCTTCACTCCCATTTTAGCTCACCCCCAGGAATGATTGGACACAACGCTGCGATCGCCTGGCGTTCACCCTGGTCTTGGACCTTCTACGTCGAGGCATTTGACCAGCAAGGCGATGCTTAACCAAGGGAAGTGCGTTGAAAGTACGAGAGAGCGGTCAAAAATACCGACAGTACAGGGACAACTGGCAGCAACAAACAATATCCGAGACATCACCTTCTCTCCAGTCCTCCGTCCTTGACTACGACCAGCCAGAGGCAGGATGGCCCGTCTTGCGGAATGACCTTGCTCACCCCGTGCGCAGAAGAGCATGAATACTTCCGGGCCTCAGAGGCCGAGCCTGCCGTATCACACTTCCGATTTGCCGATTCATTTGCCCCCTCTGCCATTGACTGAACATGAAGCGGTTCCGGCTGAGCTGAACCCAGGGGACACAGTACTGTTCTTAGGCGGGGTATATCATGCTGGGGGCGCCAACACGACAACGTGAGTTTCACACTTTGATGGTCCGTGATGCGATTTTTCGCGCTGATATTAAGCAGTGACGAGGCTCGTGAGACTGTCGGCATCTTTCTGTGCCGGGGGATGTATCGACAGGTGGAAAACCAATATTTCATGGTGCCTCCCGCGAAGGCCAAGCGATTGTCACCGAAAGCGCAGCGCTTGCTAGGTTATGCGATCAGTCCTCCGTTCTGCGGGTTCGTCAACTACAAGGATCCTTTGGAGGATTTGTTCCAAGTCGTTGAAGTTGACCCTCTTTTGGTTTAGAGGGTCTTTCCCCGGCAAAGACGCTACCGATCGAGATAGGCTTACGTATGGACCTCATTGCCAGTATAGAGCTACAGGGGACTCTGAGTACGGAGCCGCCCGAGCACCCGCGGAGGAGTTGTTCGAGATCGCAATTTTTGTCC